>NC_083764.1:68252754-68255254 GCF_963514075.1 Conger conger | reverse complement strand
TCTGTTAAGTATTTTTACATAAATTGCTGTATGGTTTTAAAAATGCAAGACTGACATTGGGTGAATAACAGAAACTCAAACACCACACAAGGGTTTCACAGCTTTACAGAATAATGGTACCACAGCCCCTCAGACCCATCACCCCAACCGCTTTCAGACAGACACGGTTCTGGCTCTGGTTCCGTTCTGGAGTCTCAGAACCTAGGTGCTTTCTGGCGAACCAGACCACATTCATACCAGTTTAAACAGAACCAAAGTTCTGCCGCCCTCCATCATCAGCGGAGGGCGTTGCTCACTGCACTAGGCAGGCGGAGTATGACGCGTCCACTGATGACGTCACGGTTCGCAAGGAAAAACCAACTACTTCTTGGTTCCAGCTAAGAACCAACTTTTCAGGTTCCGGTCTGAACGCGCCGGCGGGTTCAAAATTAGGTTCGGGAACCAGAACCAGAACCAGCACGGAGCCAGAACCAGCACGAGCCAGAACCAGAACCAGCACGGAGCCAGAACCAGAACCAGCACGGAGCCAGAACCAGCATGAGCCAGAACCAGAACCAGCACGGAGCCAGAACCAGAACCAGCACTGAGCCAGAACCAGAACCAGAACCAGCACGGAGCCAGAACCAGAACCAGCACGGAGCCTTGATGGTGTGACAGGCCTACCTGAGACCTGTTGCCATAGAGACTGAAGCGCCGTTGGTGGTGAGAGATGTCCCCTCTGGTCACCCAAGCACCTGCAGCAAAGCAAGCCTTCAACCAACAAGCATTTCTGAGCTTCCAGCTAGCGTAGGGCGCTAGCCTATACAGATAGCACTGGAGTGCCATTCTGAAACAGTGAACATGAGCGCCATTACAGATAGCAACAGCAGAGTAAAACAGGGTGAGGCTATGGCTCTGTGGTCCATCTGACCTGCACTATGTGACACACTGAGCACTGCCCAGCATTCACGTGCACCGCACTGCACACACTGCACACACAGCACGCACTGCACACACAGCACACACAGCACACACCGCACTGCTCACACAGCACACACCGCACTGCTCACACTGCACACACAGCGCACACCGCACTGCTCACACTGCACACACCGCACTGCTCACACTGCACACACCGCACTGCTCACACAGCACACACCGCACTGCTCACACTGCACACACCGCACTGCTCACACTGCACACACAGCGCACACCGCACTGCTCACACTGCACACACCGCACTGCTCACACTGCACACACCGCACTGCTCACACTGCACACACTGCACACACAGCACGCACTGCACACACAGCACACACCGCACTGCACACACAGCACACACTGCACACACAGCACACACTGCACACACAGCACACATGGCACTGCACACACTGCACTGCACCGCACTGCACACACAGCGCACACTGCTCACTTAAGACACAGCACACACTGCACACACAGCACGCACTGCACACACTGCATAAACAGCACGCACTGCACACACAGCACACACCGCACTGCTCACACTGCACACACAGCACCCACTGCACACACAGCACACACGGCACTGCACACACAGCACACATGGCACTGCACACACAGCACACATGGCACTGCACACACAGCACGCACTGCACACACAGCACACACCGCACTGCACACACAGCACACATGGCACTGCACACACAGCACGCACTGCACACACTGCATACACATCACACACAGCACACATGGCACTGCACACACTGCACCACACTGCACCGCACACACAGCAGGTACACACATAGCACCAGTAAGGTCATTAGGGCAGAGAAAGGGTTTGGCATCCAAGTAACCCGGGACACCATCGGGCAAACCAGCGCCCTGCCGAGAAACCGACCCAGCACACTGTACAGCTACACAGCACAGCACTGAGTAACCCGACTGTACAGCTACCCAGCACAGTACTGAATAACCCAGCACAGTACAGCTACCCAGCACAGTACTGAGTAACCCGACTGTACGGCTACCCAGCACAGTACTGAATAACCCAGCACAGTACAGCTACCCAACACAGTACTGAGTAACCCAGCACAGTACAGCTACCCAGCACAGTACAGCTACCCAGCACAGTACTGAGTAACCCAGCACAGTACTGAGTAACCCAGCAGAGTACAGCTACCCAGCACAGTACTGAGTAACCCAGCAGAGTACAGCTACCCAGCACAGTACTGAGTAACCCAGCACAGTACTGAGTAACCCAGCAGAGTACAGCTACCCAGCACAGTACTGAGGAACCTTGGGCAGCGCCTGTTGGGGGGGACCCCTGAAATGAAATCACAACCAAAGGGTGCAAGTTTCATTAGGAGAAGGCAAAGACAAGTCAGATGATTTCATTACACATATTTGGCAGCAAGGTAGCTGGCTTTCTTACCAGTCTGTTTGAGCCCCTTTTGGACAGACAGCTACGAACATTTAATCCAAGCCAAGAAACACAGTCTAAACTAAAATAGTAAAATAGTAATTGGATAAAGCTCCCCTT
>NC_083764.1:68230254-68247754 GCF_963514075.1 Conger conger | reverse complement strand
ACGTCGAACTGAATAATGCTATGAATGCCTTTAGTAACAGTCTGGTATTGGCTAATATTATCTTAAAGTTCGTTCTTGTGTTTCCTGGCTGGTATCCGAATCTGAAGACTGGCGCATTGATATTTGCGAGCCATCGACTTTGCTAGCTATCACAAAAAAAGCTTAACGTTGCAATTTACCTTATCCATGGTCTGTCGTACCCAGCGGCTGACGTGACAAAAGGTTATTGTGATGTCCACGCAGCAAGTTACCCTGCTTAGTTTGCTCAACTAACTCTGACTACAAAACCCAGTTGTAGCGTTAGCTAGAAAACAGCCCGCTAGTTTGTTTAAATGGCTTCAGAAATAACCATGACAGAGTACCCCAGCTCAGGCCTGCTATCTAACGCAGAGTATGACTGATTCAGGAAAAACACTAATATATTTACGAAAATGTATAGTTTAAGTGAAATGAACCAGAACAGTTTTAGAGCTGAACAGACTAGTTTGTTGGGCTCCTGTGGGCGGTGGCACTCAAACCAACCTGTTCATTGGTTACATATCCATTGAACCGTGTCCCTCCACCAATGAGCAGATGGGGTGAGCAGCCTTTGAGTTTTCATTAGCCAGGCATCTGTCAATGTGATTTTGCGTCATTACCAAACGCGATTTGCGTCATTACCAAGCGCGATAGGTCATAGGTCGCCCATTCGAAGTACTGGTTACAGATGTGACTCTTTTCTGTAGCAATCTGTTATCCCTATGCCCACACACTTCGTACAAAAATCACAACCTTTGCTCTTCCTAAAGCCTTATGTCTGATCCAATGGGGAGTCAGCACACTGTTATTGAAGTCCAGCACCACACAGGAAGTGAAGCATCTGATCAATATTCAAGACAGAAAAAAGCAATAGTTTACGAAATGGTCTAATGCTTTAAGCGTTACACTGACTTTATGTCATCGATGATGGACAGACCAAGTTTCACTGCTAATGAAGAGCATGGCTGCCATGCAAGTATGAATGGGTGTGCGAGTATGAATGGGTGAATGACTCGCACACCCTGTATCAACATCACATCGCATCAACTGTACAGCGCTCTGGATAACGGTAACAATCACTGCTGCCAGCACCTGGCTCACACCTACAGTTCTGTCCATGTTCAGATACAGGGCAGTAATGTGATTTAGCTAGCATAGGACAGCTAACCTTTTAATGTGTAGCATATACCTGCAATTTACAGTGACACACACAGGCTACGAGCACATGAAGACTCCTGTAATGAGCACATGTACAATGACACACACAGGCTACAAGTGCATGAAGACTCCTGTAATGAGCACAAGAGGCACAAGGCTTGGACTGGTTGGTCTTTATTTATCAGAGAATTAAGAAGAGAATCCCAAAAATGTGATGTATGCAGGAGAGCAGCGCACCGCCCAGGGCTCTGCAAGAGATCAGGTGTTCTGTCCAGGGAAGAGACCAGGTGTGTGTTATGTCCAGGTGAGATACCAGGTGAGTGTGTTCTGTCCAGGCAAGAGATCAGGTGTGTGTTCTGTCCAGGTAAGAGATCAGGTGTGTGTTCTGTCCAGGAAGAGATCAGGTGTGTGTTCTGTCCAGGTGAGACACCAGGTGTGTGTGTTCTGTCCAGGTGAGACAACAGGTGTGTGTGTTCTGTCCAGGTGAGACACCAGGTGTGTGTGTTCTGTCCAGGTGAGACACCAGGTGTGTGTGTTCTGTCCAGGTGAGACAACAGGTGTGTGTGTTCTGTCCAGGTGAGACAACAGGTGTGTGTGTTCTGTCCAGGTGAGACAACAGGTGTGTGTTCTGTCCAGGTGAGATACCAGGTGTGTGTTCTGTCCAGGTGAGATACCAGGTGTGTGTTCTGTCCAGGTGAGATACCAGGTGTGTGTTCTGTCCAGGTGAGATACCAGGTGTGTGTTCTGTCCAGGTGAGATACCAGGTGTGTGTTCTGTCCAGGTGAGATACCAGGTGTGTGTGTGCTCTTTCTAGGAACGGTGACAGAGATCAGACCTGGCAGAAAGCCACAGGCGGAAGAGTCTGAGGGGCCATCCTCATCATCATCATCATCATCATCATCATCAGTCCCTGGCACTGTGACCATGTGCCCCTCCATACACGGTCAGGGACCTGCGGCCCTTCAGCATGCGTCGTAGGAGGACCTCGATGCCCCCGCGTGAGCTGATCCGCGTGGCCCAGCCGTGCGTCCTTATCCTCTTAATGTTCTTGGGTTGGTACTCAGTGCCCCGCTTCACGCTGCGGACCTGCTGCTGCAGCCAGGGCTGGCCCTGGGACCCTGCCCCCGCCCTGAGCACCCCGCCAGGCCTGGGGGGGCCAGACAGCACCCAGCCACTCACCGCTCGGGACAGCACCGTTACACTAGGGGGAGGAATAACAAAACATAAATACAATAACTTTACATCAGTCCCAATCACACATGGGGAGGCACTTCAATATCTAGTCAGCCATCATATTTTACTTTGTACTGAGCAATGTGAAAAATAGGAACAGTAACTAGTAGTACCGGAACAGACATGTTAGTTTGGAAACTGTGGTGATTTCTCTGGATGTTACTCCTTATTATCATTCTTCTCTTTCTTCACGTTTTGTTAAACAATGTCTAGTGCTCCTTATTTAATTCACTTCAGACTAAAGCTCTGTTGAAAAAAAAACACCCTTTCATGACCATAAGCTTACCCAGCAGGACAAGCTAACACCTCTCAAGCATTCATTCTTGTGTTGTCATATTTTGCCTTGTATTAGCTAGTCAAGTCAGGGTGACATTGGCTCAGGTGGTAAATTGTCTGGTTGCCGGTTCAATCCCACCCTGGGTGTATCGAAGTGTCCCTGGGCAAGACACCAAACCCCCCAAATGCTCCTGACAAGCTGGTTGGTGCCTTGCATGGCTGCCATGCAAGTATGAATGGGTGTGCGAGTATGAATGGGTGAATGACTCGCACACCCTGTATCAACATCACATCGCATCAACTGTACAGCGCTCTGGATAACGGTAACAATCATTTACCATTCAAGTGACTATTTATAAAGCTCGATTAATATTAATAGCTCGATCTGAAACGTAGCTGTAGCCCAAATTATAAAATTGTGTATATTTAAGCAATAACTCACGACAGACAGTGGTAGATAGAAATATATATCTGATTGGTTCAGAGCAGCGATATATTCTCTATATACCACTGCAGTGCTTGTTTACAGTTGTTTCATGTATCACTCCCCCGTCAGCCAACACCTAAATAGAAGAATTTCAGACGATTTTTCTTACGTGTTCGGAACATCGTGAGATAACATGTTCTTCCAAACACATTGAGGTTTTATGTGAAGTATTTTTCGTTTTGTCTATAATTATTAGCGTCTGGGATATCCAAGAAGCAAGCATAATAATAATAATAATAATAAACCACATGCCCAGGAGAAAAACTACAATTGAACGGATGTTAAATTCTGGTGGAACTCGGCCGCTTCTCGTGTTCTGTTCGGAACACAGTGAGCCATACGTTACTATAAATGTGCCGTATGGAAAGCGTACAATACCTGGGCGTACTGCATCCAATTACACGGGGTAGCATAAACGTGGACCTTAGTACGTTCATCGTAGTTTGTATATTGTCTCGGATGTTTAGCTAGCTAGCTAACTGCTAGCGTCTATCAATGTCATCGCATCCAGGATGTGTGACGCGCATGTCCGCCTCTTCTTCGCTGTTGTGCTACGCTGGTTTAACACCACTTCGTGGTCAATTACCGCCACCTTCTGCTCCGGAGTGTGGATCAGAGATGACAACTCCTTCTCTCCGACTTGTGCATTTATCGTCCTCGTATATTCCAACTTAAACTCGCTTTAAAGGCTCATTAATATATCCTTTTATATAAAAGTAATCCTTTTAATGTGAATTGTAGCATTCCCTTTTCCCTAAATTTAGCCCTCGCTGTGTGGCATAAGTACATGTTATACCGACTCTTGTTCACACTTCTCAAACCTGTTGGGTATTTTCCTTGTTTTGTCCAAAGTGTGTGTGTGTGTGTGTGTGTGTGTGTGTGTGTGTGTGTGTGTGTGTGTGTACTTTTGTAGTATTCTCATTTTATAACTCCAAAGATGAGAAAAGACTTATACACTCAGTTAAGGCTCCACAAAATTACAAGTGATTATTTTACATTGTTTTTCTGATCTGTATTTGACCAGCACATTTTTTAGTGTGTGTTTGTTTTTCTCACAGCTTTAAACATTGCCACATGGATATTTCTTGTTTTATAATTAGGGGTGTGGGCTTTCCTGACTTTTCCACGCTGGAAATCCAGAAGGGTGATGTAACCCCTATATTAAATATTAAGAATGCAGAAGCCAGCTTATAGTAGGGACCACAAGGAAAATTTTATTCCAGGGGGGATGTACGTACTTTAGTTTCTATTGTCTGAACTGGAACGCAATTACAATTGCACACAGCATACAGTTTGCTTTGCAAATGTGAAAAGGAAACTTACACAATGATACAGCATAAAAATAAAAAATTGATAATCACAAAATCTTATTTTGTAAGACCAAACATAATAATATTTTTTACGATGCAGCTTGTTAACAACCTCTGAATGTGTTGATCGGAATTCGCAAATTGAACTCTCTCCAGGACATCATTCGCAGCACCATCGCAGCTCCTACAAGGACAGCACATCTTTTGGATCCAGCAATGCGTATGGACTCAGTAAGACTCAACAACAAACATTCAGGCATAGCCAGTGTTTAGTTTAGTCTTAACTGTTATTGTGAATCTGTGTTTCTATATTTGCTTTCTTATCATTTGAATGTATTCTATTAGCCGTATATGTACGTGAATTGATTCGCCGTCTTTCGCGCATATATAGAGTAAACTACGCACGTAGTCTCTTCTGTTATGATGTGTGTTCAGAGATTCTCTCCTGCATACCACTGTAATGTGTGGCTATTTGCGTTACTGTCACCTTCCTGTCAGCTTTGATCAGTAACCCCAGGAGATCAGCAGTTTGTGAGATACTCAAACCACCCTGTCTGCCACCAACAATCATCCCATGGTCAAAGTCACTTAGATCAAATTTTTTCTCCTATTCTGATGGTTGATGTGGACATTAACTGACGCTCCTGACCTGTACCTACATGATTGTATGCATTGCACTGCTGCCACACAATTGGCTGATTAGATAACCGCGTGAATAAGTAGGTGTAATGAAGTGCTCTGGGAGTGTATATACAGTTGTGTTCAAATAAATAGCAGTGTGAGTTAACCAACTTCTGGCACCTAGAAAGAGGTATATCAGCCCAGGATGAACAAATTACATTCCACAGTCCCTGTGAATTTTTGGGTTTTGCTGCAGAAACTGCATTTTAAATGTCACCCCACACGTTTTCAATGGGATTGAGGTCGGGAGATTGAGCTAGCCACTCCATGACCTCAATCCTTTTTGTCTGGAACCAAGATGTTGCTCGCTTACTCGTGTGTTTGGGGTCGTTGTCTTGTTGAAACGTCCATTTCAGGGGCATTTCCTCTTCGGCATATGGCAACATAATCTCCAAGTATTCTGATGTATTGAAACTGATCCACGATCCGTGGTATACAAACCCAACACCGTAGTATGAAAAACATCCCCAAACCATGATTTTTGCGCCACCATGCTTCACTGTCTTCACAGTGTACTGAGGCTTGAATTCAGTACCCGGGGGTTGTCTGACGTACTGTCACTAGACCGGAAAAGAACAACTCTCACTGACTGTTGAGAACTTTGTAGTTTCCTCCTCCCGTACGGCAAAGAATCTTGGGGTGACTCTTGATAACAGCCTCACCCTGGCTCCACAAGTATCCTCCACTGCCAGAACCTGCAGGTTCTTCCTCTACAATATACGCCATATCCGTCATCTCCTGACGGAGAAAGCCACCCAGCTCCTAGTCCAGGCGCTCGTCATTTCCCGCCTGGATTACTGCAACCCCCTCCTAGCCGGTCTCCCAGCTTATGCCATCAAGCCCCTCCAGCTGGTCCAGAATGCTGCAGCCCGCCTGATCACCAGTCAGCCCAGGTCGGCTCATGTCACCCCACTCCTCCTTGGCCTCCACTGGCTTCCTATTGCTGCACGCATCTGATTCAAGGCCCTAGTGTTGGCATTTCAGGCTGCTAAGGGGACTGCCCCACCTTACATACAATACGTGTGCCAAATACGTACAATATGGCAGCATCGGGAAACACTTGGACAATATTTTTATTTCTACAGTCTATGCAATGAGCCCACAGTGTATAACACTGATCTGTACAAGAAAACAAACTTGCTACTAAATGGCACCATGACTCATATTTATCATAGAAAGGACAGCTTCAGTAAAGAAATGGTACCAGAACCTTGTGCACTTTTGTGCATTTTACCTACTTTACATACTTTATCTAGGAATGTTGCTGCTTCCATTCACACTAGCGCCATAGAAAAAAAGATTCTTACTCTAAATCTTACTTGATTACTTCAGGACTGGAGTTAAACCTGCAGACACTGTGGCCCTCCAGCTCTCTTCTCAAATACATTTGAGAAGAGAGCTTACTTTTAAGTATTCAAAAACAGTGTCTGTAATAAACTGTGGATCCATGGAAGAACAAAATTAAAGTTGTTCATATCAAATATGAACATAATTAATTTTCTAGGGTTATCTGTCTATCGATCTGTGTTATGTTATTGCAAATGGATTGATCATTGTCAGTTCAGATGAGCATCGCTGACGGATCTGAACAGAACAGAAAGCAGTGTTGTCCTTAAAGATTACACAAAATGTTGTATTGATCAGACCGCAGAAACACCACTCAGTAAGTGAAGATGAATATTCTGTAACATTCCGCCATTTTCCATAAGTAATATGAGCTCGGTTGTATTACCGAACACACTGTGGAGGGCGCTGATGGATAATAATATTTACTTTGACTTTGCTTTGACGCCTATTATTCTAGTTTCTTTTCTCTACGTAAACAGCATTTCGAGGGACTTCAGGCTATACGTAACAGGTATACACCAATTATCGACGAGTACGCTTTGGCAGCAAGGAGAAAAGAAACGTGAAGCTCAGCTTTCTTTACGCTACCCGAGAAGCACAAGGAAGCAGCAAACCTGATATAGCAAACCGAAAAGACTATCTCTGTAGATCAGAAACATTTTAAACAAGGTGTGATTTGTTCAGCAACTTCTTAAATAAATTTAAAAAACGCGTTTAATTCGCAGGCTTTTCAGAGGTTTCCTTTTACAGTCCATGATTGTTATTCCAGACCAACACTTCCGAAAACTTTGTTGCCTACCTGTACAGTAGCCTATTGTGGGAACGTTCGCATGCTTACCTGTAGCCTACTGATTTGTCTTTTGGAAGAGAAAGTAAACTTCGGAGTATTTCGTTCCGATATACGAGCGAGATGAGGTTGAGATGAAGACACTCTGAAACAGGGTAAGTGTAAGTCATGTTATTTTTTAATGTATTTATTATATTACTTATGCGTGTGCTATTGGGTTAGATAATTGCCAACTAAATATCGCCAACATAATTTTTAGGAAGACATTCCTTTTCAGGCTTCACCTCCACACTGACTTTGCTCAGGGAGGCACATTTTGTCGTATTCAGATCGTTCGGGTGTTAAAGTTCAGGCGCATTCAGGGGAAACAACAGGCTTGGGCTGGAGGTGGTAATGGCAGGACCTAGGTAATATTTAATCCTCGAGATTGTACTTTTAACAAGGGTACTTTATAAAAGTAAACGGATATCCGGTATTTAGGTCGTTTCTCTCATCTAAGTAACAAAGAAATATTCAGCGGCGCTGAACAGTGAATATTTGCATCAGCGCTCAGAATGGATCATGCAAATATACGCGCCGGGCGGTAAACGTTTCTATTTAAGCGTGACGCAGTATTTAGATCGCGATGTTGTTTTGTTGGCCTGTGATAGTCGTGCGAATGTCACGCGGTGAGTTGTTTATGTAACTCTGAACGCAATGAAAGAAAAGGGGCAGCGACGGACAAAGCGCGAGCCCAAGGTATTATTGCTTCCAGGAAATGTGTGCAGGTGAAGTTATAAGCCGCACCTTTTGCTGCCTGGTAAATGTCCACTTGTAATATCACAATGTTTTGCAGCCCTGACCTGATTTTCTGTTCAGCTAGTTTGCAGTTGAGGGGTGAATTGTGTGTAAAATGGCCTGGTTTGTTTTTGAACATGTACATTGATGTACTTGTTAACTTGTAAGTCAATAGTTCACATGTCACCAATAGCAGGGTAATCTCAGACAGAGGCGTGCCCAAAATGGCGGGGTTTGTTGAGAGGCTGAGGGCACTGTTGATGAAATTACTTATTTTATAAAGGGGTTAATACTGCAAACCCAGACTTCTGTGCCTTATGCCCTATGACGCAAGCAAAAGGAATGCCACACTGAGTGTGTGAGTGTGTGAGTGTGTGAGTGTGTGTGAGAGTGTGTGAGTGAGTGTGTGAGTGAGTGAGTGAGTGTGTGTGTGAGTGTATGTGTGTCTGCGCGTGTTTGTCTGCATGTATGGTGTGTGTGTGTCTGCGTGTTTGTCTGTGTCTGTGCACCAGTATTGGTGGTCCATTCCTGCTATTGAGGGGGAACTTGTCCTCAATGGGCCAGCGAGGTGTAATGGTAATAAGAAATCTATCACAGCGATTCAAACAGGTTACTATTGAGGTTATAAAGTAGCTGGCAAAGTAAAAAGGAAAAGTATTTTTATGTTTTAAAGTAAGAAAATACACCTCATGTAACTCCAAAGTAGCTTTCAAAGCTATGTTATGTTTCTAGAGGGTGTGCACATGAAGATATACATTTATTAGGGAGCATAAAAGTCGCTGCAGTGTAGACAGCAGATCCTTATGGATTGAACACTGAGAGATAGAGCGATGCCATCATCAGCTGGGGGGTGGAGTTATAGTTCTCTCGTCAGCTCATCATTTTCAACCCTAAATCGATGCGGATACCCACCTTTTTCAGGGCTGCCCAACCCTGCTCCTGGAGATATCCAGGGTTGGAGTGAAAGTAGATAGATTAGATTTCTAGGAACCGGGTTGGGCAGCCCTGCTCTAGCTGTTGAATGAGGTGTGCTGTGTTAGGGTTGGAGTGAAAACCTACAGGACAGTAGATCTCCAGGAACAGGGTTGGGCAGCCCTGCTCTAGCTGTTGAATGAGGTGTGCTTTGTTAGGGTTGGTGTGAGAACCTTCACTGTCACACACAAGGCTGGAGAATCAGAGAACCTGTTAAGAGTGGGGTGCTTTTGGTTAGGGTCAGGAGGCTGTGGTGGGGTCTTTAGCCGCAGTAAGAGCTGGAACTGCCTTGTTCTGGTGAATGCTGAGGGGCTGCTTTGCACACACACTCGCACTCACTCAGACACACACACACAGTTTTGGTGAATGCTGAGGGGCTGTTTTGCACACACACACACACACTCACACTCACTCACTCAGACACACACACACACAGTTTTGGTGAATGCTGAGGGGCTGTTTTGCACACACACACACACACACACACTCACACTCACTCACTCAGACACACACACACAGTTCTGCTGAATGCTGAGGTTTTGCACACACACACACACACTCACACTCACTCAGACACACACACACAGTTTTGGTGAATGCTGAGGGGCTGTTTTGCACACACACACACACACACACACACTCACACTCACTCACTCAGACACACACACACAGTTCTGCTGAATGCTGAGGGGCTGTTTTGCACACCCACACCCACACACACACTCACTCAGACACACACACACAGTTCTGCTGAATGCTGAGGTTTTGCACACACACACACACACACACACACTCACTCAGACACACACACACAGTTTTGGTGAATGCTGAGGAGCTGTTTTGCACACCCACACCCACACACACACTCACTCAGACACACACACACAGTTTTGGTGAATGCTGAGGTTTTGCACACCCACACCCACACACACACTCACTCAGACACACACACACAGTTCTGCTGAATGCTGAGGTTTTGCACACACACACACCCACACACTCACACTCACTCACTCAGACACACACACACACAGTTTTGGTGAATGCTGAGGAGCTGTTTTGCACACCCACACCCACACACACACTCACTCAGACACACACACACAGTTCTGCTGAATGCTGAGGTTTTGTACTGTTCTGCCGCTCTGCTAGGAGCGTGTCAGGACCCGCTGCTAGCCTGAAGGCTTGCCTCCGTCACCAGAATTCCAATTGCACTGGAATTCTGGGCGTGGCCAGGTGAGTTCTTATCTCTGCACAGGTGCAGATTCAGGTTTTAGGCTTCAGCTCGGCTAAAAAGACGAAACCTACACCTTGCTGTGGAACACACTTACAGCCTTTCAGAGCAGCAGAGCAGCAGAGCCTACAGTTAGTTCGTTTCATCTGTCTATTGGCTCTACAAGGATCTTTCCTTCTCATTTAAGATGAGAACTCTCCCAATTCGGGAGATTGGTTAGAATTCAGGAGATTAGTCAGTTTGTCAGGTTAGTTAGAATTCAGAAGAATTCAGTTGTGTGTTCTCTGTATTCTGTAGCAGTAAAATAGGCTCTGTTTAACAGTGCACCAGCTGCAGCATATTTCCTGAACCTGGAATATCAACCAAGAACTTCTTTCTCATTATCACTGACCTAGTGTAACAGGAACTCTTTTCTCATTATCACTGATCTGGTGAAACAGGAACCATCCCAGTAGACACATTTTTCAAATGATCATCTTTGTGAAAATAATGAACAAATATTAATTCAAGCACCCCCCCTCTGCTTCTTTGCATAAAAAGAAGAAACGCAAACAGGGCTAAATTATGCCATCCAACATTATTTTATTATCAATATTTCGAAGTGTTTCACAAATTATTAAAATAATTATTTGTATAGATATTTTAGAATAACATCATTGCCTCACAACAACAACGTCGAGGGCTCGAGTCCCAAATGGGGACGTTCTGTGAGGAGTTTGCATCTCCATAACCCAACATCACTGAGTTTGACTTCTGACCCGGGACGTTCTGTGAGGAGTCTGCATCTTAATCCCTGTATTAATCTTATCCCTCTCCCAGTCTCCCTCCTTCTCCTAAATGATTCACTTCACTTGTGGGTGATACATTTTGGGAGGAGTTGAGGAGGGAGGTCCAGACCATGGGCATACAATCCTGACATTGTTTCATGTCTGACTTGATGTGTGGTATTATAATTATTTACATTACTTCGTATAGCCATGGGGTGGAGGTGTAGAGGATACACCTCTCTGTGATAATGTATGTCCGGCCCCTTTACAGTCTCTGTGTTTTAAGGGAAGAGAAAGTGACTGTGGGATTGTGGCCAATAGGAGATGAAAGAAGTGGTTATTTTTACAGAAAGGAATTTTTAGTACTTATGGTTGTATATGAACAATGGTGAGTGTGTGAATATTAGCCTACAAATGCTGTTTTAAGCCATGTGTCACTAACCCAGGGCATCCCATAATGCCTCTCTGTATCCCAGGTGCCCGATGGTGACCCCGGAGACTAAGGGTTGTCTGCGAGGGCCAGAATGAATGTGACCAATGGCGACGCAGCATGTGAGGACGGTGAGGCCTGTGGGCGGGGCTACATCCTGTCCGTCTACCCCAGGCCACTGCGGGTGGCAGCGGAATGCTGCACGCTAGAGGTTCCGCGGGACGCCACGGCAACCAGCGTGGTGCGGGACGCCATGGCGAAGCTGGGGGTGGGCGGGGCTGCAGGGCGGTTCCAGCTGGTGGAAGTGAGGGGGGGGAGCGTGGGGGGGCAGGTCCTGGGGGGGGGTGACTGCCCCGTGGAGAGGGTCCTGCTGTGGCCCCCCCACAGCCCAGGATACTTCCACCTGCAGGAGCGCTGCCATGGCAACCCCGTGGAGCAGGGCGTGGCTGACCTTTGCGACCTGCCCGTCCTGAGTGAGGCCGGAATCCTGGAGAACCTGCGGACGCGTTTCTATGCCAACCAGATCTACACCTACGCCGGCCCCGTCCTGGTCGCCATGAACCCCTTCCGCTTCCTGCCACTGTACAACCCCAAACACGTGAAGCTGTACGACGGGCACGCCGCAGGGCAGCTGGGGCCACACGTGTTCGCCCTGGCCGACCGCGCCTTCTCCGGCCTGCTGCAGCAGCGATGCAGCCAGTGCCTGGTGCTCTCCGGGCCCAGCGGAGCGGGGAAGACGCAGAGCGCCGACTTCCTGCTGCATTGCCTCACTGCGCTGAGCCGAAAGGGCCACGCCAGCGGGGTGGAGCGCACCATGCTGGGGGCGGGGCCTGTGCTGGAGGTAAGGACCTCAACATTACCTGCTACACATAATCGCTTGAATAAGTAGGTGTAATAAAGTAAAAATGTTTGTAATAATGTGCTCAGTGAGTGTACAGTCACGTGCAAATCATAACCAAGCCTGTGTTGGGCTGGGGACTGTAGCCTGTGTTGAAGGTGAGCTGTTAGTTGTTGTGCAGTCAGGGTGTTGGGTTGTGAGTTGTTATGCAGTCAGGGTGTTGGGCTGGGGACTGTAGCCTGTGTTGAAGGTTGTTGTGCAGTCAGGGTGAGGAGACAGCAGGTTCTACCAGTTTCCCAAGATTTTCCCTGTGGCGCTTTTACCTGATTGGCCCATATCAGCCAGCCCCCCCCATGTTTTGGGTGAGGTATGTGGGAGGCAGCAATGCTTTAATGCTTTATCAGGGTTGACCTGCCTCTGGCAGCTGTTTCTTTCTGAATGCTTCAAGGCTGGCTGTGTGGGGAGGGGCTTTGGTAGGGGGGAGGGGGGTGCAGAAAAGTTATTACTTTCCTCCTTTTTCACTCTGGTAGCGTGCTGTAACCTGAGTTGCTCTAAACCACTGAGTTACCGTCTCTCCCCCAGCGAGCTGTGTGTTACCATCTCTCCCACAGAGACCTGTGTTTTACCATCTCTTCCACAGAGAGCTGTGTGTTACCATCTCTCCCACAGAGAGCTGTGTGTTACCATCTCTCCCCCAGAGACCTGTGTGTTACCATCTCTCCCACAGAGAGCTGTGTGTTACCATCTCTCCCCCAGAGACCTGTGTTTTACCATCTCTCCCCCAGAGACCTGTGTGTTACCATCTCTCCCACAGAGAGCTGTGTGTTACCATCTCTCCCCCAGAGACCTGTGTGTTACCATCTCTCCCACAGAGAGCTGTGTGTTACCATCTCTCCCACAGAGAGCTGTGTTTTACCATCTCTCCCACAGAGACATGTTTTAGTCCCCCCCCACCCCCCCCCCCCCATCTCAAATTTTAGCTGGCAGAGATATCCTTGGCTGTGGAGTCCTCCCTCCCACAATCATTTAGTTTATTTCGTTCTGATAGCAAGTCATTCAATTTGAAAACCTAAGTGAATTTGGGAGAATATTGGTTTCTGATTGAGAGGTATGTGGGGAAAGAAAGTAGGAAGTGGGCCTCTGTCTCCCCTGTGCCAGGCTGCAGTGGGCCTCTGTCTCCCCTGTGCCAGGCTGCAGTGGGCCTCTGTCTCCCCTGTGCCAGGCTGCAGTGGGCCTCTGTCTCCCCTGTGCCAGGTTGCAGTGGGCCTCTGTCTCCCCTGTGCCAGGTTGCAGTGAGCATACAGTGTTGTCTCCCTCTGTGCCAGGTTGCAGTGAGCATACAGTGTTGTCTCCCTCTGTGCCAGGTTGCAGTGAGCACACAGTGTTGTCTCCCTCTGTGCCAGGTTGCAGTGAGCATACAGTGTTGTCTCCCTCTGTGCCAGGTTGCAGTGAGCACACAGTGTTGTCTCCCTCTGTGCCAGGTTGCAGTGAGCATACAGTGTTGTCTCCCTCTGTGCCAGGTTGCAGTGAGCATACAGTGTTGTCTCCCTCTGTGCCAGGTTTCAGTGAGCATACAGTGTTGTCTCCCTCTGTGCCAGGTTGCAGTGAGCACACAGTGTTGTCTCCCTTTGTGCCAGGTTGCAGTGAGCATACAGTGTTGTCTCCCTCTGTGCCAGGTTGCAGTGAGCATACAGTGTTGTCTCCCTCTGTGCCAGGTTTCAGTGAGCATACAGTGTTGTCTCCCTCTGTGCCAGGTTGCAGTGAGCATACAGTGTTGTCTCCCTCTGTGCCAGGTTGCAGTGAGCATACAGTGTTGTCTCCCTCTGTGCCAGGTTGCAGTGAGCATACAGTGTTGTCTCCCTCTGTGCCAGGTTGCAGTGAGCACACAGTGTTGTCTCCCTCTGTGCCAGGTTGCAGTGAGCACACAGTGTTGTCTCCCTCTGTGCCAGGTTGCAGTGAGCATACAGTGTTGTCTCCCTCTGTGCCAGGTTGCAGTGAGCATACAGTGTTGTCTCCCTCTGTGCCAGGTTTCAGTGAGCATACAGTGTTGTCTCCCTCTGTGCCAGGTTGCAGTGAGCATACAGTGTTGTCTCCCTTTGTGCCAGGTTGCAGTGAGCATACAGTGTTGTCTCCCTCTGTGCCAGGTTTCAGTGAGCATACAGTGTTGTCTCCCTTTGTGCCAGGTTGCAGTGAGCATACAGTGTTGTCTCCCTCTGTGCCAGGTTGCAGTGAGCATACAGTGTTGTCTCCCTCTGTGCCAGGTTGCAGTGAGCATACAGTGTTGTCTCCCTCTGTGCCAGGTTGCAGTGAGCATACAGTGTTGTCTCCCTCTGTGCCAGGTTGCAGTGAGCATACAGTGTTGTCTCCCTCTGTGCCAGGTTGCAGTGAGCATACAGTGTTGTCTCCCTCTGTGCCAGGTTGCAGTGAGCATACAGTGTTGTCTCCCCTGTGCCAGGTTGCAGTGAGCATACAGTGTTGTCTCCCTCTGTGCCAGGTTGCAGTGAGCATACAGTGTTGTCTCCCTCTGTGCCAGGTTGCAGTGAGCACACAGTGTTGTCTCCCTCTGTGCCAGGTTGCAGTGAGCATACAGTGTTGTCTCCCTCTGTGCCAGGTTGCAGTGAGCATACAGTGTTGTCTCCCTCTGTGCCAGGTTGCAGTGAGCATACAGTGTTGTCTCCCTCTGTGCCAGGTTGCAGTGAGCATACAGTGTTGTCTCCCTCTGTGCCAGGTTGCAGTGAGCATACAGCCTTTTTTTCTTTTGGCAGGCAGGTCTTTTTGTGGTGGCTGGTGGTGTGCTACACTTCACAAACCAGCCTTCACTAAACTCCTAAAATAAAGCAACTTAATTGAATTTTAAACCCCAAATCTATTTTGTATGAAGAAACAACCTGTCACTCATCACAAACTTTGTCATGAAATTTCAAGTTTATCATTTAAAAAATAAAATTTAAGGCGTTTTCTCTGCTGTTAAACATAGTGGTAATTTTTTACCTTTAAAACAACACGAGGGTTAAAGAATACTCCGTCATGCCAAATTGAATCAAATGCTTTGTTTAAATTAACAAAACATGTTTGTTTGGTGGACATGCTTTTTTATGAGCGTGTGTAGGGTGTAAATATGGTCAGAGGTGCGATGGTTTGGTAAAAAGCCAATCTGACTCTTACTCAAAACATCGTAGTCCTTAAGGAAGTTCAGTATCCGGGCATTAATAATACTGAAGAAAACCTTCCCCAGATTACTGTTCACACAGATGCCTTCATAATTGTTAGGGTCGAATTTGTGTCCACTTTTAAATATAGGGTTGATCAAGCCTTTGTTCCAGATTGCTGAGAAACACCCAGTATTGAGCATTAGGATGCCCTCGCGTAGTTCTGGGTTTTAACATCTCAGTGTAGATGCCATGAGGTCCACAGGCTGGCCTTCAGGGCCCATAGTTTCAGCTCCTGCAGAGTAATTAAGGTGTCCACAGGGTTCTGATTGTCTTTAATTGTTTTTTATTAAAGTCTTTTATTTTTTTATGAATTGTGGTCTGATTAGAATCCCCGCTGCTTCCTAGCCATAACACAATCATTGTCAAACCATTTTTGATTCTTATTTTTTTTAAATATTGTTTTCATGTTAGCCAGTTTTAGGTTTGATTTTATTGCCAATTTAACAAATATATTATTTTATGTTTAGTTGCTAGGTTTAGGCCCTCATTGCTGCTTCGGTACTGTGATTCAGCCTAGCCTGTTTCTGCGATGCTCAGCACTGCCTGGTATTCTGCAGTGCTGGTCTGGTATTCTGCAGTGCTGGTCTAGGCCCAACTGTACGCTTATTTAAAGCCTGTTCTGTTTTCAGGTGTAGAGTTTACCTGCCTGTGAGGGGGGTGTTTATGGCATGACAATAAATGCATTAATATTTTGTGAATATATATAATTTATGAGTATATTGTGGGTCCATGTCTGTTATGTAATGTGTGTCCCTCTCTCAGGCATTTGGCCATGCTAAGACGGCTCAGAATAATAACTCCAGCCGCTTTGGTAAACTGATCCAGGCTCATTACCTGCACACTGGAGTTGTACGAGGGTGAGTGAGTGAGTGAGTGAGTGAGTGAGTGAGTGAGTGAGTGAGTGAGTGAGTGAGTGAGTGAGTGAGTGAGTGAGTGAGTGAGTGAGTGAGTGAGTGAGTGAGTGAGTGAGTGAGTGAGTGAGTGAGTGAGTGAGAGGGAGTGTGAGTGGGTATAGTGTGTGTGAGTGGGTGTAGTGTGTGTATAGTGTGTGTGAGTGGGTGTAGTGTGTGTATAGTGGGTGTGAGTGTGTGTAGTGTTTGTATAGTGTGGGTGTAGTGTGTGTATAGTGTGTGTAGTGTTTGTATAGTGTGGGTGTAGTGTGTGTATAGTGTGTGTGAGTGGGTGTAGTGTGTGTATAGTGTTTGTGAGTGGGTGTAGTGTGTGTATAGTGGGTGTGAGTGGGTGTAGTGTGTGTATAGCGTTTGTGAGTGGGTGTAGTGTGTGTATAGTGTGTGTGAGTGGGTGTGAGTGGGTGTAGTGTGTGTATAGTGTGTGTGAGTGGGTGTAGTGTGTGTATAGTGTGTGTGAGTGGGTGTAGTGTGTGTATAGTGTGTGTGAGTGGGTTTAGTGTTTGTATAGTGTGGGTGTAGTGTGTGTATAGTGTGTGTGAGTGGGTGTGAGTGGGTGTAGTGTGTGTGAGTGGGTGTAGTGTGTGTATAGTGTGTGTGAGTGGGTTTAGTGTTTGTATAGTGTGGGTGTAGTGTGTGTATAGTGTGTTTGAGTGGGTGTGAGTGGGTGTAGTGTGTGTGAGTGGGTGTAGTGTGTGTATAGTGTATGTGAGTGGGTGTATTGTTTGTATAGTGTGGGTGTAGTGTGTATAGTGTGTGTGAGTGGGCGTAGTGTGTGTATAGTGTGTGTGAGTGGGTGTAGTGTGTGTATAGTGTGTGTGAGTGGGTGTAGTGTGTGTATAGTGTGTGTGAGTGGGTGTAGTGTGTGTATAGTGTTTGTGAGTGTGTGTGAGTGTATGTAGTGTCTTATCCATTGGGTATGTTCTATCTCAGGGCACTGCTCCACAGGTTCCTACTGGAGAAGAGTCGCGTCGTCTCCAGAGATCCCAGTGAAAGGTAAGGGCTGCGTGTGTGAGTGTGAGTGTGAGTGTGTGTGTGTATATGAGTGTTTGTTTGTGTGCGTGT
>NC_083764.1:68187754-68225254 GCF_963514075.1 Conger conger | reverse complement strand
CACGGACCCTGCATTGGTGAGCTGAGTGTAGGGGGAATGCTCTGCCAATCAGCATGGATTCTACACCTAAAATGTCATGTTTTTATCTCTATACTAATGATGGAGTCACTGGACTGACTGAGTGAATGATTTTAGTTCATCTTTTCAGTCCCAGCAGCAGCCTTTGTTCATTGGCGTCCTGGACCTGTTTGGATTTGAGAACTGCAGGGAAAATGGGTTCGAGCAGTTCTGTATGAACTACACCAGTGAGCTCCTGCAGTATCACTTCAATCAGCATGTCTTCCAGCTGGAGCAGGTGAGACCAGCACAACAAAACTTTTCAACGTGCATGTTAAAGAACGATTCGTTTGGCCTGCCAGCTAGAGATAGTTGATTGGTTTAGCCTGTCTGCTGGAGACAGTTGATTGGTTTAGCCTGTCTGTTGGAGACACTCTGGGCTCAGACCTGTGTTTGATGCCAGGAGGAGTACCAGGCAGAGGGACTCAGCTGGCAGACCATTGACTACAGGGACAACTCCGGCTGCATCCAGCTGTTCAGCAGCCAGCCCAATGGCTTGATTCAGCTTCTGTACGAGGAGAACAGGTCTGTCTAACCCTAACCCTAACCCGAACCCTAACCCTAACCCTTCTGTACGAGGAGAACAGGTCAGTCTCTGCACCTCACATTACATACGGTTAGTGATTATTTAGCTGTCACTTTTATACATTACTGTTATTTAGCTGTGACTTTTATCCACTTCCAGTTGATTAGACTATAGAGGAGCCAATCTCCCGTGGAGCAATGTGGGGCTGTTCAGATCTTATTGTGGCTACACTGGGTCTTGAACCAACCACCAACGGGTCCCAGTCGTGTACCTCACCCTCCATCTGCTGCTATGTTCGCCAGAGCTGCCCACGTGGGGAGGGAGAGAAATTTGGTTGCTTGGCAGCACACATAGATGCACATTTGGTTCAGATGAGATATACTTACAGTGGGAGCAATAATTATTTGATCCCTTGCTGATTTTGTAGGTTTGCCCACTTACAAAGAATGGAACTGTGTAGATTTTTAATTATAGGTACATTTTAACATTGAGAGACAGAATATCACAAAATAATCCACAATAACAACATCATATAAATTTTATATCATATTTTCACATGAAATAAGTATTTGATCCATAGAACAATAGGACTTAATACTTGGTGGAGAAACCTTTGTTGACAAGCACAGAGGTCAGACGTTTGTTGTCGTTTTTTTTCACCAGGTTTGCACAGGGAGGGATTTTGGTCCACTCCTCTTTGCAGATCCTCTCCAAATCTTTAAGGTTCCGAGGCTGTCCTTGGCAACTCGAAGCTTCAGCTCCCTCCACAGATTTTCGATGGGATTTAGGTCTGGAGACTGGCTAGACCACCCCAGGACCTTAATATGCTTCTTTTTGAGCCACTCCTTTGTTGCCTTGGTCGTATGTTTTGGGTCATTTTCATGTTGGAAGACCCATCCACGACCCATTTTCAGTGCTCTCACTGAGGGAAGGAGGTTGTCGCCCAAAATGTCCTGGTACATGGCCCCATTCATCCTCCCCTCGATACGGTGAAGTCGTCCTGTCCCCTTAGCAGAGAAACACCCCCAAAGCAAAGGTTTCCACCTCCATGCTTCACAGTTGGGATGGTGTTCTTGGGGTTGTACTCAGCATTTCTCTACCTCCATACACGGCGAGTCGAGTTGATGCCAAATAGCTCTATTTTCTCATCTGACCACATCACCTTCTCCCAAGCCTCCTCTGGATCATCCAGGTGTTCTTTGGCAAACTTCAGACGGGCCTGTACATGTGCCTTCTTCAGCAGAGGAACCTTGCGCACGCAGCAGGATTTTAATCCTTCACGGTGCAGTGTGTTACTGATGGTTCTCTTTGTGACTGTGGTCCCAACTGCCTTCAGGTCATTAACAAGATCCTCCTGTGTAGTACTGGGCTGATCCCTGACCTGTCTCATGATCATTGATATCCCACGAGGCGAGATCTTGCGTGGAGCCCCAGACCGAGGGAGATTGGCGGTTACTTTGTGTTTCTTCCATTTTCTAATAATTGCTCCAACAGTTGTTAACTTCTCACCAAGCTGCTTGCTTATTTTCTTGTAGCCCATCCCAGCCTTGTGCAGGTCTACAATTTTGTCCCTGATGTCCTTAGACAGCTCCTTTGTCTTGGCCATGATGGAAACGTTGCAATCTGATTGATTGTGTGGACATGTGTCTTTTATACAGCTAAATAACGATGTAACGAGTTGACACAGGTGTTTTGGGTAATGAGTTGAGATTAGGAGTGCTTCATAATGGAAAACTAACTGGTCTGTGGGAGCCAGAATTATTGCTGATTGGTAGGGGATCAAATACTTATTTCATGCAAAAATACTATAATAAATTTATGACATTTATATGATGTTGTTATTGTGGATTATTTTGTGATATTCTGTCTTTCAATGTTAAAATGTACCTATGATTAAAATTCTACACAGTTCCATTCTTTGTAAGTGGGCAAACCTACAAAATCAGCAAGGGATCAAATAACTATTGCTCCCACTGTATGTGTCAAAGGGTGTTAATAGTAGGGTTCTGGGTACCTGTGCTTTCTTTGTAGTTTTTCTGACCATTATTTAATTACTTTAAACCTGACTCAAACCAAACTGCTCCTCTTCTTACTGGCATTTTAGTGTCTCTGAAAAATCTAGTTTTTTGGAAGGAATGTAATGGGTAAATGGGGGCCTATGAAAACTCGGTTGGAGGAAAAACTTAAATACGGTGTTTGCTCAGCAGTGCACATCCACTTCAAAGTTAAAATGCTCTGCACGGGTTAGAGTAGATTGACATGGTGCAGAGGTTTTCCAAGAGTTTTGGTCCTTGTTAGAAGAACAGTGTGGGGGCCATGGTGAGGTCACGATTCATCATGTAATATTGGCACCCATCACATCACGCCACGCCACGCCACGCCACGCCACGACACGACACGCCACGCCACGCCACGCCACGCCACGCCACGCCACGCCACTACATTACATTACATTACATTACATTACACTACACTACACTACACTACACTACACTACATTACATTAATGGCATTTGGCAGATGCTCTTATCCAGAGCGACGTACAACAAAGTGCATACCCATAACCAGGGATAAGTGTGCTGAAAGACCCTAGAGGGAAGTACAATTTCAACTGCTACCTGTACAACAAAGATAAGGACCAGGGCCTTTTCTTTTCCTTTTTTTTAACAACAAATAAATAAACAAACAAACAACAAAGCAAATGTGACCAAACTTAACTATAGCCTATAACCTAGCCAACTAAAAATATCAAAACACAACGTAAATCACAAAGACAACAACAAGGTTCACAGGGAGGTAGGGAGGGATGGGGGAGATGCTGCTTGAAGAGCACCCCAACTGCTTTCTTTTTTAACTTGAAATGAAATAATGCTCAGAAAACAGGTATGCATTGTTTAGGAGCCCTGGAGAGGGGCTTCTACAGAGCCTTCCCCGTGTCCTCAGCAGCGGGGCATTTGGAGAGCTTTCTGTTCAAGAGCTGACTGGAGCAGATCCCCCTCAGGCTGGAATGGATGGAATTCCAGGAAATTTTTATATGCACTTTTGGAAATATATCGGCAAGGATTTATTTGATGTTCTGCAGGACAGTATTAAATCAAAGACACTTCTCAGGAGCTGTCATTGGGTCATCCTGACCCTTCTCCCCAGGAAGGGGGCCCTCTGTCTCTTTAAAAACTGGTCTTCTGCTGCTGTAGCCTATCCTCTTAAGAGGCTTGACAGATTGTATGTTCAGAGATGCTTTTCTGCATGCCACTGTTGTAACATGTGGTTATTTGCATAACTGTCACCTTCCTGTCAGCTTTGACCAGTCTGGCCCCTCTACTCTGACCTCTCTCATTAACAAGGTGTTTTCGTTCGCAAAACTTCTGCTCAATGGATGCTTTTTGTTTTTTGTACCATGCTCTGCAAACTCTGGAGACTGTTGTGCATGAAAATCCCAGGAGATCAGCAGTTTCTAAGATATTCAGACTACCCTTTTGGACACAAACAATCATTCCATGGTCAAAGTCACTTAGATCACATTTCTTCCCCATTTTGACCTTTGGTTGAAAAACAGCTGAACCTCTTGACCACATCTGCATGCTTTCATGCATCAAGTTGCTGCCATGTGATTGGCTGATTAAATATTTGCTTTAACAAGCTGGTGTTCTGGTCTACCTAATGAAGTGGTAACTGTTAAATAGAGTAGGGGACAGTACTTCCCTGTCTAACACCTCACCCTTGAGTGAAGAGATCAGTCCTTTTATTGCCATTTTCACTCCACATTTGCATATATTGATTGAATTATGTCATACACTTTACCCCCTACACCAGTAGGAGAGTAGTATAATATAAACCTTCTTGCCAAATCGAATCAAATGCTTTTTTAAGAATCAATAAAGCATGCAAAACCTTTTCCATGTTGATTAATTAGAGTGCGTAGGGTGCAAATAAGACGTGTTTGGTAAGGAAGGCCAGTATTCAGGCGTATATGATATATAATAATCCTGCAGAAAACCTTCCCCAGATTACTGCTCACGCAAATGCCTTGGTAGTTATTTGGGTCTAATTTGTCTCCTCTTCCACTCTTCTCAGGAATGCTGCCAGCCCCCCCCCCCCCTCTCTCTCTCTCTCTCTCTTTCTCTTTTTCTTTCTCTCTCTCTCTCTCCCCATGCAGGAATTGTTTTGGTTCTTTGTTCGAATTGAATGATTAGCACATTGAGTTTGGGACAATATTGTTTTCTGATCTAAAGGTACTGAAAGTAGGAAGTGGGCCTCTACCTCTCCACCTCTACCAGGCTGAAGTGGCACACAGCCAGGTCTTTTTGTGGTGACCAGTGATTTGATAGCTAATTATTCTCTCTCCCTCGACCCCTCTCTCTAGCTCTCCGCAGGCTACAGATGAGACCCTCCTGGACAGGTTCCGGCAGGAGCACCAGAGGAACCCCTTCTTCTCAGCCCCGCCCGAGGGGGAGTGTGCCTTCCTCATCCTGCACTTTGCTGGAACAGTGAAGTACCAGATCAAGGTAGGGGCAGGTAGCTAAGGGGTGATTTCAGAAGGTACCTGGGGGGGGAGGTGATTTCAGGGGTAGCTGGTTGGCAATTTCAGGGGGTACCTGGAGGTGATTTCAGGGGGTACCTGGGGGTGAGTTCAATGGATATCTTGGGGGTCATTTTCATTTCAAGCCTGATGCAGATAGGTTAGGGTTAGGGTTAGGCCAGGGTAGAGGTTAGGGTTAGGGTTAGGCCAGGGTAGAGGTTAGGGTGGAACATTGAGTGCAGTTTTGTTCTACTTTGAGAGATCCAATGCTGTCTAAAGCAGTTCATTTGTATTTCATACTTTTACAAAATAAAATATCTTGGCTCTGCAGTGTGTAAAATGTGTGAAATCTGTTTGTAATGCTGTGTGCAGTGCGTAAAATCTATGTGTGCAGTGTGTAACTGTGTAAATCTCTGTGTGCAGTGTGTAACTGTGTAAATCTCTGTGTGCAGTGTGTAACTGTGTAAATCTCTGTGTGCAGTGTGTAACTGTGTAAATCTCTGGGCTCTGGCAGGGTTTCCGGGAGAAGGATACGGACTCTGTGCCGGTGGCCATGGTTGCACTGTTGAAGCACAGCAGTCGTGTGTTTGTGAGGTCACTGCTGAGGTCACATCCTGTGGCAGCGTTCCGGTGGGGTGTGGTCCGGGCCGTGTTCCGCATCACTGCGGCCTTCAGGAAGGCTGGCCTCTGCCTGGCCGCCAGGAATGCAGGTACAGCTGGAATTCCCAGGAAAAGCAATACTAAAACTCTACATTTGAATGGATCTCTATGGGAATTAGGGGTGGGACTAAATTCAGCTGTAAATTATGCTGATACAGTATAGAACACATTTGTTGGCTAAATGGCTTTAAGTCATTAAGAGTCCAGGGTATGAAATGAGCCTCAAACCATCATGCTGCTGTCAGATATGCAGTATGTATGGATGGGTCACTTTAAGGGTTGTTTCCTTGTGTCCTGATGAACCCAATGGATAAATTATTCAGGAGAAACCTTTGAAGTGATCCCTCCATGTCTGCTGCATATCTGGCAGCAGCATGATGGTTTGAGGCTCATTTCATACATTTCATATTCATTCAAGGATGTAAATATCCTTGAGCTCATATTCATTATTTACTTCCAACTCCAACATCCTGTGGTGGACAGCTGAAGTGTGCATGAAAATCCCAGGAAATCAGCAGTTTCTGAGATACTCTAACCACCCTGTCTGCCGCCAACAATCATTCCATGGTCAAAGTTACTTAGATCACATTTTTCCCCATTCTGATGGTTGATGTGAATATTAATTGAAGCTCCTGACCTATATCTGCATGATTGTATGCATTGCACTGCTGCGATACAATTGGCTGATTAGATAATCACGATATAATAAAGGTGTACTAAAGTAAACCCTAACCCTAATAAAGTGTTCGGTGAGTGTGTATTCTGCATTATATTAAATTTGTGAGATATACCTGTAATGTGGCATCGATGCGTGTTGCACATACACATACTGGTGTGTATAGGATTGAATCTTGGCCTTTTCCTGCAGGTCTGAAGCAGCGCGAATCGCGCACTCCGATTGGCCAGCTGCGCAGGAGGTCCAGCACCAAGGTGGAGCGGTTGCAGAGGTGGGCGTGGCCAGGGTTTAGGAGGGACTTGAGCTCCTGTCCTGCTCTGCTATTGGTTGCCTGACAGATAAACACGCCTCCTCTGTCTGCAGCCGCAGCTCACTGCTGGACTTCTCCTTCGACCGGTCCGAAGATCGCCCCCTAGAGGCCATGGAGGACATCTTCGCCAGCTATGAGAGGAGGAAGTAAGGGAGAGGGGCTTGCACTATATTACACTACACATAATTACACTACACTATATAACAGTACACATAATTACATTACACTATATTACACTACACATAATTACATTACACTATATAACTGTACACTGTGTTATACTACACATAATTACATTACACTATATTACACTACACATAATTACACTACACTATATAACAGTACACATAATTACATTACACTATATTACACTACACATAATTACATTACACTATATAACTGTACACTGTGTTATACTACACATAATTACATTACACTATATTACACTACACATAATTACATTACACTATATTACACTACACTTAATTACGTTACACTATATTACACTACACATAATTACATTACACTATATTACACTACACATAATTACATTACACTATATTACACTACACTTAATTACATTACACTACACATAATTACGTTACACTATATAACACTACACATAATTACGTTACACTATATAATACTACACATAATTACATTACACTATATTACACTACACATAATTACATTACACATAATTACATTACACTATATAACAGTACACATAATTACATTACACTATATAACAGTACACATAATTACATTACACTATCTAACAGTACACTGTGTTATACTACAAATAATTACATTACACTATATTACACTACACATAATTACATTACACTATATTACACTATATTACACTACACATAATTACATTACACTATATAACAGTACACATAATTACATTACACTATATAACAGTACACATAATTACATTACACTATATAACAGTACACATAATTACATTACACTGCAGTAGTGTGCAAAGGTTTGGGAACAATATTTCCTGTGCCACCAGCTGCCATAATGCATCTGCCTCCATGCTTCACAGTTGGCCAGGTGTTCTTCTCTACAAAAGCTTCACCCAAACATACCTTCTTTGGTCCTTATTGTTTAATGTACTTATTGTTTAAAGTACATTGTATTACTGTCCTGTGAACAGCTAGACCTGTGTTTGCTACTCTTTTTTGCACCTCTTTTGCAGTGATGTGTGGTTGAACATTCTCACCAGGTCTCAGGCCATTCTATGTGAAATCCTTCTTGGTCTACCAGACTTCTGTTCCATTAATCTTCCATTTTCTATTCATGTTTCTGACAGTGGAAACAGGTAGTTTGAAACATTGACAGAGTTTTTGTAGCCTTCTCCTTCTTGGTGGAAATGAACCATCTAAATTCTGAAATCCTTAGACAACTGTTTAGAGGAACCCATGGTTGTTACTTAATTAATTAATTTAATTACACTCACCTGACTTATTGAAGCAAGTAACAGTAAATCGCCTGGGTCTGGGCCTTAGAAATCATCTTTTAAAAAGTAACTAAGGATCCAAAAGTGACCCAAAAGGGTTCCCAAACTTTTGCACAGTGCCCTTTTCCATTTTTTTCATTATTTATAAGCAGTGAAGTATAAAATGCAACCTTGCTTTAAAATGTGCAGAAAGGTCTCATATTTAACTCTGTACCATTTAGAGTTCAGGTTTGCTTTTGGATTACATACAGATTCATTGTAACCAGGACTGCCCACATTTTTGCACCCCACTCTATATTAAAGAAAACAGTATTAAAAGAGTTTTAGTCCAGGCAAGTCAGTAGGGTTGAGTTTTAGTCCAGGCAAGTCAGCAGGGTTGAGTTTTACTCCAGTCCCAGTCAGCAGGGTTGAGTTTTAGTCCAGGCCCAGTCAGCAGGGTTGAGTTTTAGTCCGGGCCCAGTCAGCAGGGTTGAGTTTTAGTCCAGGCCCAGTCAGCAGGGTTGAGTTTTAGTCCAGGCCCAGTCAGCAGGGTTGAGTTTTAGTCCAGGCAAGTCAGCAGGGTTGAGTTTTATTCCGGTCCCAGTCAGCAGGGTTGAGTTTTAGTCCGGGCCCAGTCAGCAGGGTTGAGTTTTAGTCCAGGCCCAGTCAGCAGGGTTGAGTTTTAGTCCAGGCCCAGTCAGGAGGGTTGGGTTTTAGTCCAGGCGCAGTCAGCATGGTTGAGTTTTAGTCCAGGCCCAGAGAGCAGGGTTGAGGTTTAGTCCAGACACAGTCAGCAGGGTTGGGTTTTAGTCCAGGCGCAGTCAGCAGGGTTGAGTTTTAGTCCAGGTCCAGTCAGCATGGACTAGTCAGATAGAGGCAGATTGCAGAGTTGTGGTGTGTGTGTGTGTGTATTTCTGCTGCTCACAGTCACCCCCCCCCCCCCCCCACAGGAAGAGCAAAGGCAACAGGAAGAAGCAGATCATTCCCAAGGTAAAATCTACCCGCCTTTCTAAAGTCTACCCCGCCTTTCTAAAGTCCTCCCCACTTTCTCAAATGTTCACATGTTTGTGTGCATCACTATCGATGCATGTGTGTGTTCTAAATGTCTCAGTGTGTGTGTGTGTGTGTGTGTGGATGGATTTGTGTTAATAGGTAGCCAGAATATTTGGACGCTACCTGTACTGCTAATGAACCTGCAAGTGTCCATGTCATTATTCTGTACTGTGTGTCTGTAGTGTCCATGTCTTTATTCTGTACTGTGTGTCTGTAGTGTCCATGTCATTATTCTGTACTGTGTGTCTGTAGTGTCCATGTCATTATTCTGTACTGTGTGTCTGTAGTGTCCATGTCATTATTCTGTACTGTGTGTCTGTAGTGTCCATGTCATTATTCTGTACTGTGTGTCTGTAGTGTCCATGTCATTATTCTGTACTGTGTGTCTGTAGTGTCCATGTCATTATTCTGTACTGTGTGTCTGTAGTGTCCATGTCATTATTATGTACTGTGTGTCTGTAGTGTCCATGTCATTATTCTGTACTGTGTGTCTGTAGTGTCCATTTCATTATTCTGTACTGTGTGTCTATAGTGTCCATGTCATTATTCTGTACTGTGTGTCCGCTGTGTCCATGTCATTATTTTTGACTGTATGTCTATATTGTTTATGTCCTTTATTATTACTGGTTTGTGGACATGTTGGTATGTGTGTGTGTGTTTGGGGGGGGGGGGGGGGGGTGTCTGGCTGCTCATACTTTTTACTGTTTTGCAGAATCTGATTAGTACACGTTCCCTGAAGTGCATAGTGGGACAGACACTGTGTGACTCTACCCAGTCCCTGCCCTGCTACAGTTCTCAGTTACAGGTGAGCCTCTTGAGCATTCACGATGTGGGTGTGTCTGAGTGTGTGAGTGACAGGGCTGTGGGTGTGTCTGAGTGTGTGATTAACAGGGCTGTGGGTGTGTCTGAGTGTGTGATTGACAGGGCTGTGGGTGTGTCGGATTGTGTGATTGACAGGGCTGTGGGTGTGTGATTGACAGGTCTCTCTGTGTAAGCTGCTGCAAATGCTGAAGCGAGCCCATCCTTCCTTCATCCAGTGCATCCGCTCCAATGCAGAGAAGGTACCCAAACCCATACTACTATACCCATACTCCTATACTTATCCATGTAAACTGTACCACCATACCCATGCTACCATACTTATAGACCTATACCATACTACCATACTTATAGACCTATACGATGCTACCATACCATACGTGAGCTGTGGATATCAGTGTTTGTGTAATGATGGTGTGTGTGTGTTTAATGATGCTGTGTGTGTGTGTGTGTAATGATGCTTTGTGTGTGTGTGTGTAATGATGGTGTGTGTGTATGTGTGTGTGTGTGTAATGATGCTTTGTGTGTGTGTGTGTGTATGTGTTTGTGTGAGTGTGTGTGTAATGATGCTGTGTGTGTGTGTGTAATGATGCTGTGTGTGTGTGTGTGTGTAATGATGCTGTGTGTGTGTGTATGTGTGTGTGTGTGAGTGTGTGTGTGTCATAATGCTGTGTGTGTATGTGTGTGTGTAATGATGGTGTGTGTGTGTGTGTGTGTGTGTGATGATGCTTTGTGTGTGTATGTGTGTGTGTAATGATGGTGTGGGTGTGTGTGTGTAATGATGCTGTGTGTGTGTGTGTGTGTAATGATGCTGTGTGTGTGTATGTGTGTGTGTAATGATGTTGTGTGTGTGTGTGTGTGTGTCATAATGCTGTGTGTGTATGTGTGTGTGTAATGATGGTGTGGGTGTGTGTTTGTGTGTGTGTAATGATGCTTTGTGTGTGTGTGTGTGTGTAATGATGGTGTGTGTGTATGTGTGTGTGTGTAATGATGCTTTGTGTGTGTTTGTATGTGTTTGTGTGAGTGTGTGTGTAATGATGCTGTGTGTGTGTGTGTGTGTGTGTGTAATGATGCTGTGTGTGTATGTGTGTGTGTGTGAGTGTGTGTGTGTCATAATGCTGTGTGTGTATGTGTGTGTGTAATGATGGTGTGGGTGTGTGTGTGTGTGTGTGTGTAATGATGCTGTGTGTGTGTATGTGTGTGTGTAATGATGCTGTGTGTGTGTATGTGTGTGTGTAATGATGCTGTTTGTGTGTGTATGTGTGTGTGTGTGAGTGTGTGTGTGTGTCATAATGCTGTGTGTGTATGTGTGTGTGTAATGATGGTGTGGGTGTGTGTGTGTAATGATGCTGTGTGTGTGTATGTGTGTGTGTAATTATGCTGTGTGTGTGTGTGTGTCATAATGCTGTGTGTGTGTATGTGTGTGTGTAATGATGCTGTGTGTGTGTGTGTGTGTCAGTGTGTCATAATGCTGTGTGTGTGTATGTGTGTGTGTAATGATGCTGTGTGTGTGTATGTGTGTGTGTAATGATGCTGTGTTTGTGTGTGTGTGTGTGTGTAATGATGCTGTGTGTGTGTGTGTGTGTGTGTGAGTGTGTGTGTGTCATAATGCTGTGTGTGTGTATGTGTGTGTGTAATGATGGTGTGGGTGTGTGTGTGTGTGTGTAATGATGCTGTGTGTGTGTATGTGTGTGTGTAATGATGGTGTGGGTGTGTGTGTGTGTGTGTGTGTAATGATGCTGTGTGTGTGTATGTGTGTGTGTGTAATGATGGTGTGGGTGTGTGTGTGTATGTGTGTGTGTAATGATGTGTGTGTGTGTGTGTGTGTGTACAGAAGGAGTTGTGCTTTGATGAAGACCTGTGTGTGTGTGTGTGTGTGTGTGTGTGTGTGTGTACAGAATGAGTTGTGCTTTGATGAAGACCTGTGTATGTGTGTGTGTACAGAAGGAGTTGTGCTTTGATGAAGACCTGTGTGTGTGTGTGTGTGTACAGAAGGAGTTGTGCTTTGATGAAGACCTGTGTGTGTGTGTGTGTGTGTGTACAGAAGGAGTTGTGCTTTGATGAAGACCTGTGTGTGTGTGTGTGTGTGTGTACAGAAGGAGTTGTGCTTTGATGAAGACCTGTGTGTGTGTGTGTGTGTGTACAGAAGGAGTTGTGCTTTGATGAAGACCTGTGTGTGTGTGTGTGTGTGTGTGTATGTGTACAGAAGGAGTTGTGCTTTGATGAAGACCTGTGTGTGTGTGTGTGTGTGTGTACAGAAGGAGTTGTGCTTTGATGAAGACCTGTGTGTGTGTGTGTGTGTGTGTGTGTGTGTGTGTGTGTGTGTGTAATGATGCTGTGTGTGTGTGTGTGTGTGTGTGTGTGTGTGTACAGAAGGAGGTGTGCTTTGATGAAGACCTATGTGTGTGTGTACAGAAGGAGTTGTGCTTTGATGAAGACCTGTGTGTGTGTGTGTGTGTGTGTGTACAGAAGGAGGTGTGCTTTGATGAAGACCTGTGTGTGTGTGTGTGTGTGTGTACAGAAGGAGTTGTGCTTTGATGAAGACCTGTGTGTGTGTGTGTGTGTGTGTACAGAAGGAGTTGTGCTTTGATGAAGACCTGTGTGTGTGTGCGTGTGTGTGTACAGAAGGAGTTGTGCTTTGATGAAGACCTGTGTGTGTATGTGTGTGTGTGTGTGTGTACAGAAGGAGTTGTGCTTTGATGAAGACCTGTGTGTGTGTGTGTGTGTACAGAAGGAGGTGTGCTTTGATGAAGACCTGTGTGTGTGTGTGTGTGTGTGTGTGTGTGTGTGTGTGTGTGTGTGTGTACAGAAGGAGTTGTGCTTTGATGAAGACCTGTGTGTGTGTGTGTGTGTACAGAAGGAGTTGTGCTTTGATGAAGACCTGTGTGTGTGTGTGTGTGTACAGAAGGAGGTGTGCTTTGATGAAGACCTGTGTGTGTGTGTGTGTGTGTAATGATGCTGTGTGTGTGTGTGTGTGTGTGTGTGTGTGTACAGAAGGAGTTGTGCTTTGATGAAGACCTGTGTGTGTGTGTGTGTGTGTGTGTGTGTGTGTGTGTGTGTGTGTGTGTACAGAAGGAGTTGTGCTTTGATGAAGACCTGTGTGTGTGTGTGTGTGTGTGTGTGTGTGTGTGTGTGTGTGTACAGAAGGAGTTGTGCTTTGATGAAGACCTGTGTGTGTGTGTGTGTGTGTGTGTGTACAGAAGGAGTTGTGCTTTGATGAAGACCTGTGTGTGTGTGTGTGTGTGTGTGTGTGTACAGAAGGAGGTGTGCTTTGATGAAGACCTGTGTGTGTGTGTGTGTGTGTGTGTGTACAGAAGGAGTTGTGCTTTGATGAAGACCTGGTTCGGGCCCAGCTGCAGGCCTCTGGGCTGCTCGAGACAGTGCACATGATGAGGGCTGGATACAGCAACAAGGTCACCTTCCAGGTGGGTGGAGCTAACTGCTACAGTGGCAGGGCTAGCTTCTGTAGTGGGTGGGGTTAGCTGCTCTAGTGCGTGGTACAGTGTATGCAACCTGCTGTCTCTTCTGAGTGTGTGCAACCTGCAGTATCTGTGTGTCTGTGTCCATAGGAGTTTGCAGAGACATTCCAACTGCTGTTACTGAAAGATCACACTGAGCCCCAGAGGAATATCCTGGCCCTGTTGCAGGAGGCTGGCCTGGACCCCTCATCCTACCAGATTGGCAAAACCAAGGTGCCACAGCATAACACTAACCCAAACCCTAACCCCAATGGCCTTGTTGTGCACAGTAAGGCGGCCATGTTGTTCACGTTGTGGCGGCCATGTTGTTCACGTTGTGGCGGCCATGTTGTTCACGTTGTGGCGGCCATGTTGTTCACGTTGTGGCGGCCATGTTGTTCACAGTAAGGCGGCCATGTTGTTCACGTTGTGGCGGCCATGTTGTTCACGTTGTGGTGGCCATGTTGTTCACAGTAAGGCGGCCATGTTGTTCACATTGTGGCGGCCATGTTGTTCACGTTGTGGCGGCCATGTTGTTCACGTTGTGGCGGCCATGTTGTTCACAGTAAGGCGGCCATGTTGTTCACGTTGTGGCGGCCATGTTGTTCACGTTGTGGCGGCCATGTTGTTCACGTTGTGGCGGCCATGTTGTTCACGTTGTGGCGGCCATATTGTTCACAGTAAGGCGGCCATGTTGTTCACGTTGTGGCGGCCATGTTGTTCACGTTGTGGCGGCCATGTTGTTCACGTTGTGGCGGCCATGTTGTTCACGTTGTGGCGGCCATGTTGTTCACAGTAAGGCGGCCATGTTGTTCACGTTGTGGCGGCCATGTTGTTCACGTTGTGGCGGCCATGTTGTTCACGTTGTGGCGGCCATGTTGTTCACGTTGTGGCGGCCATGTTGTTCACGTTGTGGCGGCCATGTTGTTCACGTTGTGGCGGCCATGTTGTTCACAGTAAGGCGGCCATGTTGTTCACGTTGTGGCGGCCATGTTGTTCACGTTGTGGCGGCCATGTTGTTCACGTTGTGGCGGCCATGTTGTTCACAGTAAGGCGGCCATGTTGTTCACGTTGTGGCGGCCATGTTGTTCACGTTGTGGCGGCCATGTTGTTCACGTTGTGGCGGCCATGTTGTTCACGTTGTGGCGGCCATATTGTTCACAGTAAGGCGGCCATGTTGTTCACGTTGTGGCGGCCATGTTGTTCACAGTAAGGCGGCCATGTTTTTCCCGTTGTGGCGGCCATGTTGTTCACGTTGTGGCGGCCATGTTGTTCACGTTGTGGCGGCCATGTTGTTCACGTTGTGGCGGCCATGTTGTTCACAGTAAGGCGGCCATGTTGTTCACATTGTGGCGGCCATGTTGTTCACGTTGTGGCGGCCATGTTGTTCACATTGTGGCGGCCATGTTGTTCACAGTAAGGCGGCCATGTTGTTCACAGTAAGGCGGCCATGTTGTTCACGTTGTGGCGGCCATGTTGTTCACATTGTGGCGGCCATGTTGTTCACGTTGTGGCGGCCATGTTGTTCACGTTGTGGCGGCCATGTTGTTCACATTGTGGCGGCCATGTTGTTCACAGTAAGGCGGCCATGTTGTTCACGTTGTGGCAGCCATGTTGTTCACATTGTGGCGGCCATGTTGTTCACGTTGTGGCGGCCATGTTGTTCACGTTGTGGCGGCCATGTTGTTCACATTGTGGCGGCCATGTTGTTCACAGTAAGGCGGCCATGTTGTTCACAGTAAGGCGGCCATGTTGTTCACAGTAAGGCGGCCATGTTGTTCACAGTAAGGCGGCGTTCACAGTAAGGCGGCCATGTTGTTCACGTTGTGGCGGCCATGTTGTTCACAGTAAGGCGGCCATGTTGTTCACATTGTGGCGGCCATGTTGTTCACAGTAAGGCGGCCATGTTGTTCACATTGTGGCGGCCATGTTGTTCACATTGTGGCGGCCATGTTGTTCACAGTAAGGCGGCCATGTTGTTCACGTTGTGGCGGCCATGTTGTTCACATTGTGGCGGCCATGTTGTTCACAGTAAGGCGGCCATGTTGTTCACATTGTGGCGGCCATGTTGTTCACATTGTGGCGGCCATGTTGTTCACGTTGTGGCGGCCATGTTGTTCACAGTAAGGCGGCCATGTTGTTCACGTTGTGGCGGCCATGTTGTTCACAGTAAGGCGGCCATGTTGTTCACATTGTGGCGGCCATGTTGTTCACAGTAAGGCGGCCATGTTGTTCACGTTGTGGCGGCCATGTTGTTCACAGTAAGGCGGCCATGTTGTTCACGTTGTGGCGGCCATGTTGTTCACAGTAAGGCGGCCATGTTGTTCACGTTGTGGCGGCCATGTTGTTCACAGTAAGGCGGCCATGTTGTTCACGTTGTGGCGGCCATGTTGTTCACAGTAAGGCGGCCATGTTGTTCACGTTGTGGCGGCCATGTTGTTCACGTTGTGGCGGCCATGTTGTTCACGTTGTGGCAGCCATGTTGTTCACGTTGTGGCGGCCATGTTGTTCACATTGTGGCGGCCATGTTGTTCACATTGTGGCGGCCATGTTGTTCACAGTAAGGCGGCCATGTTGTTCACATTGTGGCGGCCATGTTGTTCACAGTAAGGCGGCCATGTTGTTCACATTGTGGCGGCCATGTTGTTCACAGTAAGGCGGCCATGTTGTTCACAGTAAGGCGGCCATGTTGTTCACAGTAAGGCGGCCATGTTGTTCACGTTGTGGCGGCCATGTTGTTCACGTTGTGGCGGCCATGTTGTTCACATTGTGGCGGCCATGTTGTTCACAGTAAGGCGGCCATGTTGTTCACAGTAAGGCGGCCATGTTGTTCACAGTAAGGCGGCCATGTTGTTCACAGTAAGGCGGCCATGTTGTTCACATTGTGGCGGCCATGTTGTTCACATTGTGGCGGCCATGTTGTTCACATTGTGGCGGCCATGTTGTTCACATTGTGGTGGTCATGTTTTGTGCTCAGGTGTTGCTGAAGGCCACACAGTGGCAACAGCTGCAGCGGGAGCAGCAGAAGCGGCGGACTGTGGTGGTGGTGAGATCGATCGTCCTGCTGCAGCGCTGGTACCGCTCCAGCCGGGAGCGCGGCCTGTTCCTGCGCAAGAGGACAGCCGCCATTGTGATCCAGGTACCCCAGCACATTAGGTGCATGTTAGTGTTCACTCTGGGGCAGATTTTGAGTGTTTGTGACACTGTGGGGCAGATAGTGAGTGTTGGTGTCTCTCTGGGGCAGATAGTGAGGGCTGATTGTTGTTGCCATAGCGATGGTGGCGGTGTGTCAGGGAGGAGAGCCGTCACCAGGCGGCGGTGATGATCCAGGCGCTGTGGCGTGGCTCCCAGCAGAGAGAGGAGTACCTGAGGCAGCGCTCCTCCATCATCAGGCTGCAGGCCATGCTGAGAGGCAGCATTGCACGACACAGGTACACCCACACTCACACACACACACTCACACACAAACTCACACTGATACACACACACTCACACACTCACACTCACACACACACACACACACACTCACACTGATACACACACACATTGATACACACACACACACACACACACACTGACACTCACGCACAAACTCACACTGATACACACACACACTCACACACTCACACACACACACAGACACACACACACACACACACACTCACACTGATACACACACTCACACACACACATTGATACACACACTCACACAAACACACACACACACTGACATACACACAAACTCACACTGATACACGCACACATTGATACACACACACACACACACACTGACACACACACAAACTCACACTGATACACACACACACACACACATTGATATACACACACATACACACAAACGCTGATACAAACACACCCTAACCGGATTTAGTATGGGTAGTATGCTAGTGTGCGGTTTGGAACACTATGATGATGGATAACAGGGCCGGGGTCAGTGCAGTTCAGGTTGCTGACCACAGCTCTGTGTTCCAGGTTCAAGTTACTGAAGGATGAGCGGGAGGGCGGGGCTCATGATAAGGGGGCAGGGCCTGGGGTGGTGGGTGTGGTCAAACCCCCAAAAGCCACCGCCTCTTCGAGGACTCCGGAGCCGAAGGAGCTGCGTCGGCAAATCAGCATGGGGTACGACGCCCCACCCCCTCCACAGGTCAGAGGTCAGGGGGCTGCCAGCCCAGCGGAGGAGGGGGGGAGGGGAGAGGAAGAGGGAGCACCCTGCCCCGCCTCCCCAGCGACCCTGCAGCGCTACCTGAAGCACACCGCCCTGAAGAAGAAGGCCGCCCAGTGGAGGGAGAGGCGGAGCGAGGGAGGGCTGCTGGACAACCGCCCGGAGATCCTCAAACTGAACGACAAGCGCACCCAAGCCTTAAAGTATACCTGCCTCACCTGCCTCACCTGTCTCACCTGCCTCACCTCTATCACCTGTCTCACCTGTCTCACCTGCCTCACCTGTCTCACCTGTCTCAGCTCTATCACCTCTATCACCTGTCTCACCTGGCTCACCCGTCTCACCTCTATCACCTCTATCACCTGCCTCACCTCTATCACCTCTATCACCTGGCTCACCCGTCTCACCTCTATCACCTCTATCACCTGTCTCAGCTCTATCACCTGTCTCACCTGGCTCACCCGTCTCACCTCTATCACCTCTATCACCTCTATCACCTGCCTCACCTCTATCACCTCTATCACCTGTCTCACCTGGCTCACCCGTATCACCTCTATCACCTGCCTCACCTCTATCACCTGTCTCACCTGGCTCACCTGGCTCACCCGTCTCACCTCTATCACCTCTATCACCTGTCTCACCTGGCTCACCCGTCTCACCTCTATCACCTCTATCACCTCTATCACCTGCCTCACCTCTATCACCTGTCTCACCTGTCTCACCTGCCTCACCTCTATCACCTGGCTCACCCGTCTCACCCGTCTCACCTGTTTCACCTCTATCACCTGTCTCACCTGCCTCACCTCTATCACCCGTCTCACCCGTCTCACCTGTCTCACCCGTCTCACCTCTATCACCTGTCTCACCTGCCTCACCTCTATCACCTCTGTCACCTGTCTCATCTCTGTCACCTGTCTCACCTGTCACAGTTCACCTGTCTAACCCTCTCACTTATTTCACTTCACCTGTGTCACTTTGCCTGTCTCACCTGTCTCAATGCATCCTACCTCATCTGTATCACCATGAATGACATGGTATCTAATTGCATGTTAGTATTTAAAGGTATGATAGGTAACTTTTGACTTCTAATGGTCTAGAGAGGAATTGTGAATGTGCTGACACTAAAAATGGAAATCTTGTAAGCTCATTGGGAGGGGGGTGCATTGTTTTGTTATTTTAATATCTTGGTACGTACCAGTGTTCATGATCACATCTGTCTTAACAGGTGTTCCAGGACCTGTAGAATTTTATAGACAATTTTCTACAGTTTAAAACATTTTTAATCATGAAAAAACTGGTTTAAGCAGGTGGTTTTAATGTTGTGGCTGATCAGTGTATAATATAACATAACTTATTTTTCTTTTTTCTGTTCTTGCCTGTTATATTTATTTATCTAAACTAATACAAAAAAAATAATAAATTAATTTCCCTCTCAGGTCCAGAGGTCTCTCCCTGTCTCTGGACAACATTTCCACAGTGAGCTCTTCTGAATCTGACAGCCCAGTCACTGAGAAATCTACAGAAGAGGTACCATGCACCCCTACCCCAAACAACCTAAACTACCCTGGACTGCCCCAAACTACCACACTCTGCCCCAGCCCCCTCATCTACCCCAAACCTCAAATCTCTGTCATCTACCAAACTCATATAAAACTACAGAGGAGATACCATTCACTACAACTCCAAGAACTACAGAGGAGATACCATTCACTACAACTCCCAGAACTACATAGGAGATACCAATCACTACAACTCCCAGAACTACAGAGGAGATACCAATCACTACAACTCCCAGCCTCCCTCATCATAAATGGTTGGCATTTATATAGCGCCTTTATCTAAAGCGCTGATCATCATCAACCCCAAAACGCACATTCTTGTATACAATACACTGCCAGGGCTGTACATAACATCTATGCCAGTAGCACTGACGCTAGCAATTTTATAAACTTTGTAGCACAATAAAACAAAATTGTGGCAAAATGTGCAAGCAAACATGTACTGTATATCAAACCATATAACTCTTCTCTGAAGACACTTTACCCACAGTGTACACTGTCAGTGCATCTAGTGATGTCTGGGTCATCAGTATCCAAGCTTAATGTGCAGAAACTAGGCTACTTTTTTAGCCCTTTGCAAACTCAACTGGCCACTCTTGGCAAGGGCACCTCCTAAAAACACTTTTGACCTGAACTGCATTTTAACAACCATTGTTATGATCATAATCTTAAGATTCATTTATTTCAGTTACAAAATTAATGGAACAATGTCAACTACACTGGGTAAACAGTTTTCTTCACTCCTGCTTAGCTGACTGACATTTCGCTACTGCTTGAAAGTTGCTATCTGAGTATAGAGTAAGTCTGCTATCAGAGTAAGTCTGCTATCTGTCATGAGTATTCAGGTTAGGGTTAGGACCTGCGGTATGGACCATGATGAGAATGATTGTGATGACTTGAACTACATCTTGTAATGCGGGCAGCTGTCCATCTCAGAAGAGAAATCACATTCAACTTTGAGTCCTGCTGAATGAAGTACAATAATTGCAGTAGGAATCCGTCTGGGCGGAGTCATTGCTGATATGGGCGTGGTCAGGTAGACATGGGTGGAGTCAGAATAGATGTGGCTAGGGTCCGGATTAATGTGGGCGGGAAATTGGGTTCCGGGTAGTTGGGGCGGGGCCCTGACGGTGTGGCCCGTCTCCATGGTGACCAGGTGCGGGTGCGGCTGCGGCGGCCGAGGCGTAAGCGGCGTTTGGCGCATGCGCGCAGCGGCCTGATGTTTAAAAGCGTGGCGCTGGAGGACACAGAGTGCTGGACCTTCCCCCTGCCGCCCATCAGTCCTGCCCCCGCCAAGCCCCACGCGTCCCCCTCCCCCCCCGCCCACAGCCAGCTGGATGAGCTGCCACGCCCCAAACCCCATGTGGAGGTACTGCCACCCAAACCCCATGTGGAGGTACTGCCACCCGCTCCGCATGGGCGCCAGCCACAGCGAAACCCGCCATGGTCGCGGTTTCTGACCTTTTCTGCCTCTGTGTTTTAGTCACCCCCCCACCTGCCTCTGTGTTTTAGTCACCCCCCCCATCTGCATCTGTGTTTTAGTCACCCCCCATCTGCCTCTGTGTTTTAGTCACCCCCCCCATCTGCCTCTGTGTTTTAGTCACCCCCCCACCTGCCTCTGTGTTTTAGTCACCCCCCCCATCTGCCTCTGTGTTTTAGTCACCCCCCATCTGCCTCTGTGTTTTAGTCACCCCCCCACCTGCATCTGTGTTTTAGTCACCCCCCCACCTGCCTCTGTGTTTTAGTCACCCCCCCATCTGCCTCTGTGTTTTAGTCACCCCCCCACCTGCATCTGTGTTTTAGTCACCCCCCCCCATCTGCCTGTGTTTTAGTCACCCCCCATCTGCCTCTGTGTTTTAGTCACCCCCCCACCTGCATCTGTGTTTTAGTCACCCCCCCACCTGCCTCTGTGTTTTAGTCACCCCCCATCTGCCTCTGTGTTTTAGTCACCCCCCCACCTGCATCTGTGTTTTAGTCACCCCCCCCCATCTGCCTGTGTTTTAGTCACCCCCCATCTGCCTCTGTGTTTTAGTCACCCCCCCATCTGCCTCTGTGTTTTAGTCACCCCCCCACCTGCATCTGTGTTTTAGTCACCCCCCCATCTGCCTCTGTGTTTTAGTCACCCCCCCATCTGCCTCTGTGTTTTAGTCACCCCCCCCACCTGCATCTGTGTTTTAGTCACCCCCCCATCTGCCTCTGTGTTTTAGTCACCCCCCCATCTGCCTCTGTGTTTTAGTCACCCCCCCATCTGCCTCTGTGTTTTAGTCACCCCCCCCATCTGCCTCTGTGTTTTAGTCACCCCCCCATCTGCCTCTGTGTTTTAGTCACCCCCCCATCTGCCTCTGTGTTTTAGTCACCCCCCATCTGCCTCTGTGTTTTAGTCACCCCCCATCTGCCTCTGTGTTTTAGTCACCCCCCCACCTGCATCTGTGTTTTAGTCACCCCCCCACCTGCATCTGTGTTTTAGTCACCCCCCCCCCCCCCCACACCTGCCGGTGCCCACACCTTCTCCTCAGGCCCAACAGATCAGCATCTTTTTGGCCCACACCTTCTCCTCAGGCCCAACAGATCAGCATCTTTTTGGCCCACACCTTCTCCTCAGGCCCAACAGATCAGCATCTTTTTGGCCCACACCAGTCCTCTTTCCCCAAACGCCTCTGCTGCACCCCTCAGCAGTACCGCAGCTCGCCTCGTGAGCTGGCTGTTTCCCCTTCATGTGACATGAGACAGTGAGGTAAAATGGCCGCTCACGTAGAAGCTCCAGGCACACTTGCAAAAAAGGTCACAGTTGAGTCGGGTGGTGCATGATGGCTCAGATGGTCACAGTTGAGTCGGGTGGTGCATGATGGCTCAGATGGTCACAGTTGAGTCGGGTGGTGCATGATGGCTCAGATGGTCACAGTTGAGTCGGGTGGTGCATGATGGCTCAGATGGTCACAGTTGAGTCGGGTGGTGCATGATGGCTCAGATGGTCACAGTTGAGTCGGGTGGTGCGTGGCTGCAGAACATAGTGCATGATGGCTCAGATGGATACCTGACCAATCAGGGGGAGCTGTGAGAGCCTCTGGCTGTGCCCGGGGGGGGGGGGGGGTGGTGGGGGCTGAGTGGGTGTGCTTGGGGTGACAGGGGTATTTGGGCAGAGGTGGGGGTTCTTGCGCTGGTTGCAGGTGTTTTGGTGGTGCATGTGATACGTGATGCCTGTCACTTTTACTGAGCTGCTCCTGCTGCATCTCTCTCTCTCTCATGGTTATGATATATACAGGTTATGTGCATATATCTCTCTTTGAGTGGTGACGGGATGAACAGTCATTTGTTTGTTCCAAGGCTCTGACTGTACAGGTGATAGAAATGTGTTGAGACAGGTGAGTCAGGTGATAGAGATGCAGTGAGACAGGTGAGACAGGTGATAGATGTTTCCTGTAGTTCCAGTCTCAAACGGAATCTGGCCCCAGGAGGACCTCCAGTGGGAGCTCGCCAGTCACCCCAGAGAGGTACCCCTAACCCCTAAACCAGGGGTCGGCAACCCTGGTCCTGGAGAGCCGCAGGATGTGCTGCCTTTCGTTGTTACTTGGCATTAATTGATCAATGAAAGCCATTGATTGCACAGTTAACTCACCTCACCTGGTTTCTTGGGTCTGAATCGGTTGCTTATTTTAAGGTGGAGACGAAAGCCAGCACACCCTGCGGCTCTCCAGGACCAGGGTTGCCGACCCCTGCCCTAAACCCTAACCTCTTACACCTAACTACACTGTGTGTGTGCGTGAGAGTGTGTGTGAGAGTGGGGTAGCTCTCCCTGACCACCAGCCATGCTGCAGAGATATTTACACTGTGTGTGTGTGTGTGTGTGTGTGTGTGTGTGTGTGTGTGTGTGTGTGTGTGTGTGTGAGTGTGTGAGTGTGTATGAGTGAGTATGACAGTGTGTCTGTGAGTGCGTCAGAGTTTGTGTGTGTGTGTTTGTTTGTGTGTGTGAGTGCGTCAGAGTGTTTGTAAGTGCGTGAGTGTGTATGTGAGTGCGTGAAAGTGTGTGTATGTGAGTCTGAGAGTGTGTGTATGAGTGGGTATGAGAGTGTGTGTGTGTGTGTATATGAGTGTGTGAGAGTGTAAGTTTGTGTGTGTATGAGTGAGTGTGAGAAAGTGTGAGGATGTGTGTGAGAGTTTGACAGTGTGGGTGTATGTATGTGAGAGAGTGTGTGTGTGTTTGTGAGTCTGTGTGTGAGTATTAGGGATGTGACAAATCATCAGTTTTTGTAACCGGTTACCATCCCATTTTTAAAACGGTTAACCGGTTAACCGATATTGCTAATGACCGCTAGGGGTCGTATGTTTTACTGGATTACTGAGAAATGTAATTGCATTTCCAAACGTTATTTTTGGCCATCTCAATAATTAAATGTCAACCTTGTAAGTCAGATAATATTAAGTCAGCCTAATTACCAAATACAATATGTACATTTACATTGACATTGTGTAGTTTAACCTCACAGTTGCAGAAATCTGTAGTTAAATCCCTGTGGTTTACGTCCATGTTGGTCAATCGTGTGTCATTTTTAAAAATGCATCGGTTAAATTATATAATATATAATTCTTCCTGTTTTCATCCCTCTTCTCTCTGTCTTCTGCCTGATAGACTTGATTGGCATGAGATCTGTAAGTATGCTGCTGTTAACAACTACGGGGTTGTGCACTCAAAATTCCGTGGTCACGCAATATTTGCCTGATATAATGTCACACCCAGTCTATTTTACCATAGGCGGCTGGTCTAATGATTTTACTTTAATTCCATTGCAAGTCTCTGTACAATTTGATATATTCTTATATGACGGTAAACTTGCATTTTATATGCCAATGTATTTTATATGGCGTGGAACAATCATAGTGGTGTGATTAACGTGTCCATTTTTCGCTGAAAGCAGGGAATTTTCGCTTTCAATATCCGATGATAAATAGCCTAATGATAATGTATTGCTTTATTTATTTTTATGTAAATACCGCATAGTGGAATGCGAAGTTCGGTTTGCCGATAGTTTAAATTTGCGTGTCAACGAATAAACACGGATGAACAAACGCCATATAATAAGCCATAAGTGAACTAACGGCTACAGATGCAAATAAATTATTTGACAACTGTAGTATTGTAGGCGGCACGCATGGTGTAGTGGGTAGCACTGCCGCCTCACAGCAAGGAGGTCCTGGGTTCGAATCCCCGTCGGCCAAGGCCTCTCTGTGCGGAGTTTGCACTCCGGTTTCCTCCCACAGTCCAAAGACATGCACGTTAAACTGATTGGAGAGTCTAAATTGCCCGTAGGTATGAGTGTGTGAGTGAATGGTGTGTGTGCCCTGTGATAGACTGGCGACCTGTCCAGGGTGTATTCCTGCCTTTCGCCCAATGTATGCTGGGATAGGCTCCAGCCCCCCTGTGACCCTGTTCAGGATAAGCAGGTTCAGATAATGGATGGATGGATGGATGTAGTATTGTAGCATTCAATTCCATGCGGTGTTTGCATTCTTAACCCTCTGAAATGGCCGCAGATTGCTTGCTTGTACGACTGTAACTGTAGCTTGTGGATTTAATGTAAACTGCGTATTGTAATATTTTGTGCAATGATGTATTGCTTCGTTCATTTTTATGTAGATACAGCATAGTGGAAAGCTACGTTCAGTTTGCTGTAGTTTGAATTCACGTGTCAACGAATAAACACGAATCTTCTGTGAACCTTAGGAAACGACATAACGTTACAATTGGCCATAAGTCAACTAACAGTTACAGAAATTCTTTGATAACTCTAATACTAAGCCCCCTGAAATGGCCACATTGCTTGTTCAAGCTACTGAAGCTAGTCGATTGCTAGTTTAGAACCGCAATAATACGCTTGGTCATGAACGTGCATTTGTTTTTAACTGAGCTTACAATTTCACCTTTAGAAAAAAATATTGGTTATCGGTTATCAGTTTTTTCTAACCGATTACAAATCAGTTTCGGTTAACCGGTTAACCGTTTAACCGTTCACACCCCTAGCGAGTATGTGTCACAGTGTGTGTGTATGTGTTTGTGAGTATGTGTGAGAGTGTATATGCATGTGAGTGTGAGTGTGAGTGTGAGTGTGAGTGTGAGTGTGAGTGTGAGTGTGAGTGTGTGTGTGCGTGTGCGTGTGTGTGAGAGAGTATATGCATGTGTGTGTGTATATGAGTGTGTGTGTGTGTGTGTGTGGTGTGTGAGAGTAGGTGAATGTGTGTGTGTGTGTGTGGTGTGTGAGAGTATGTGAATGTGTGTGTGTGTGTGTGGGTGTGGTGTGTGTGTGTGTGTGTGTGTGTGTGTGTATGTGTGTGTGTGTGTGTGTGTGTGGTGTGTGAGAGTATGTGAATGTGTGTGTGTGTGTGTGTGTGTGTGTGGTAATGGGGTCTCTGTGCTCATAGGCGTGGTTTCTTCAGTCGGCTTCTGAGGAAAAGAACCAGAGAGCTGCAGGACTCGCCTGAGGATCCTCCTGTGACTGCAACACAGGCCAGAGGGCTGGGTAACGTGTGGGGGTGTGGGTAACTACATGTGGGGGTGTGGGTAACTACGTGTGGGGGTGTGGGTAACTACGTGTGGGGGTGTGGGTAACTACGTGTGGGGGTGTGGGTAACTACGTGTGGGGGTGGGAGTGCGGCTGAGCAACAGTGTAGGTATCAGGGTGTAGGTCCTGTGGCTGTAGGTGACAGGGTGTACGTATGAGGGTGTAGGTGACAGGGTGTAGGTATGAGGGTGTAGGTGACAGGGTGTAGGTATGATGGTGTTGGTGACAGGGTCTAGGTGACAGGGTGTAGGTATGAGGGTGTCGGTGACAGGGTGTCGGTATGATGGTGTAGGTGACAGGGTGTCGGTATGATGGTGTAGGTGACAGGGTGTAGGTATGATGGTGTAGGTGACAGGGTGTCGGTATGATGGTGTAGGTGACAGGGTGTAGGTATGATGGTGTAGGTGACAGGGTGTAGGTATGATGGTGTAGGTGACAGGGTGTAGGTATGATGGTCTAGGTGATAGGGTGTAGGTATGAGGGTGTAGGTGACAGGGTGTAGGTATGAGGGTGTAGGTGACAGGGTGTAGGTATGATGGTCTAGGTGATAGGGTGTAGGTATGAGGGTGTAGGTGACAGGGTGTAGGTATGAGGGTGTAGGTGACAGGGTGTAGGTATGAGGGTGTAGGTGACAGGGTGTAGGTATGAGGGTGTAGGTGACAGGGTGTAGGTATGATGGTGTAGGTGACAGGGTGTAGGTATGATGGTCTAGGTGATAGGGTGTAGGTGACAGGGTGTAGGTATGATGGTGTTGGTGACAGGGTGTAGGTGACAGGGTGTAGGTATGAGGGTGTAGGTGATAGGGTGTAGGTATGAGGGTGTAGGTGACAGGGTGTAGGTGACCGGGTGTAGGTATGAGGGTGTAGGTGACAGGGTGTAGGTATGATGGTCTAGGTGATAGGGTGTAGGTATGAGGGTGTAGGTATGAGGGTGTAGGTGACAGGGTGTAGGTATGAGGGTGTAGGTGACAGGGTGTAGGTATGAGGGTGTAGGTGACAGGGTGTAGGTATGATGGTCTAGGTGACAGGGTGTAGGTATGAGGGTGTAGGTGACAGGGTGTAGGTATGATGGTCTAGGTGACAGGGTGTAGGTATGAGGGTGTAGGTGATAGGGTGTAGGTGACAGGGTGTAGGTATGAGGGTGTAGGTGACAGGGTGTAGGTATGATGGTCTAGGTGATAGGGTGTAGGTATGAGGGTGTAGGTGACAGGGTGTAGGTGACAGGGTGTAGGTATGATGGTCTAGGTGATAGGGTGTAGGTATGATGGTCTAGGTGATAGGGTGTAGGTATGAGGGTGTAGGTGACAGGGTGGAGGTGACAGGGTGTAGGTATGATGGTCTAGGTGATAGGGTGTAGGTATGAGGGTGTAGGTGACAGGGTGTAGGTATGAGGGTGTAGGTGACAGGGTGTAGGTATGAGGGTGTAGGTGACAGGGTGTAGGTATGATGGTCTAGGTGATAGGGTGTAGGTGACGGGGTGTAGGTGATAGGGTGTAGGTATGAGGGTGTAGGTGACAGGGTGTAGGTGACAGGGTGTAGGTATGAGGGTGTAGGTGACAGGGTGTAGGTATGATGGTCTAGGTGATAGGGTGTAGGTGATAGGGTGTAGGTGATAGGGTGTAGGTATGAGGGTGTAGGTGACAGGGTGTAGGTGACAGGGTGTAGGTATGAGGGTGTAGGTGACAGGGTGTAGGTATGATGGTTTAGGTGTTGATTCCTCCTCAGGCTGGGCCCCGGCCGCTCCCCTGCGGCCCCAGAGTGGACACAGCCGGAGGAACCCCAGCATGCGTATCAGCCGGGCCACGCGCGTGGCGGAGGAGTGGAGCGTTGCTCTGGAGCGCAAGATCACCAGCCCCAGAGAGCTCTGTCACCTCGACCAGTTCCTGGGGTCCCAGGTACCCCCCCACACCTGCCTCTGTGTACCGCCCAGAACATCCCGCATAGTCACCCCCCCACACCTGCCTCTGTGTACCGCCCAGAACATCCCGCATAGTCACCCCCCCACACCTGCCTCTGTGTACCGCCCAGAACATCCCGCATCCCCACACCTGCCTCTGTGTACCGCCCAGAACATCCCCACACCTGCCTCTGTGTACCGCCCAGAACATCCCCACACCTGCCTCTGTGTACCGCCCAGAACATCCCCACACCTGCCTCTGTGTACCGCCCAGAACATCCCCACACCTGCCTCTGTGTACCGCCCAGAACATCCCCACACCTGCCTCTGTGTACCGCCCAGAACATCCCCACACCTGCCTCTGTGTACCGCCCAGAACATCCCGCATAGTCACCCCCCCACACCTGCCTCTGTGTACCGCCCAGAACATCCCGCATAGTCACCCTCCCACACCTGCCTCTGTGTACCGCCCAGAACATCCCCACACCTGCCTCTGTGTACCGCCCAGAACATCCCCACACCTGCCTCTGTGTACCGCCCAGAACATCCCCACACCTGCCTCTGTGTACCGCCCAGAACATCCCCACACCTGCCTCTGTGTACCGCCCAGAACATCCCCACACCTGCCTCTGTGTACCGTCCAGAACATCCCGCATCAAGCTCATATTTTAAAGATGAAATTGACCTTCTCTGCTTGACACATCCTGCGTTGTATTATAAATTATTAAATTATTATTATTATTATTATTATTATTATTATTATTATTATTAAATCTAAAGTTCAGTAAGAGGTCCAGCCCCAAGGACACTCCAGGTCTGCGCATTTCTGCTTTATAACTGTTTTTAAAACTACCCCTTCCCCTCTCTCTCTCTCTCTCTCTCTCCCTCTCCCTCTCCCTCTCCCTCTCCCTCTCCCTCTCTCTCTCTCTCTCTCTCTCTCTCTCTCCCTCTCTCTTAGAGCAGGGTTAATGTCTCTCTCCCTTTCTCAGAGCAGGGTTAATGTCTGTCTCTCTCTCTCTCTCTCTCTCTCTCTCAGAGCCGGGTTAATCTCTCTCTCTCTCTCTCTCTCCCCCCCCCTTCCTGTAGGTGAATGAGCTGCGTAATCGGAAGTTGCTCTCTCCCACAGAGAGTATTTTCCTCAAAGCTACGGCCGCGTTTAGGGAGACTATCAAAGGGATGTACTCTCTCTCGGTGAGTCCTCTCCTCTCTGTGTGAGTCCATGTTATGCATCTTGGCTGGATGCACAACCATCTTCATTTTACATTTTAATTGCCACAGATTGGCAATTTCCGGTACCAGTTCTGTCGAAAAGGCCGGCAATCTTACTGATCTGGGTAGACTAGCTCTGTGGCCCTCTGCGTGTGTGATCTCCATTGGGGGTTGGCTACAGGCAGCTTCGAGCCCGCTAAGCTCAAAGATTAGCGGAGGTTTATTTAGGCTTGTTACCGGAGTTACTCGTTGGTCTGCAGTGTGCGTTTCGTTCTCACCCTACCCTGTCATGGCCTGACCCTAGAGTGGGTCGTAACAATAGCCAATCAGATCCCCTGTGCTGCCACAGAAGCCCCAGATTGGCTACAAAGGGCTGCTGAGGAACTACGAGGACAAGGTGAGCAGTCTGGCTGAGCCCGGGAGGGAGAGCGAGGTCAGGCTGGTGGTGAACCTGTTCCAGTCCGTGCTGGACGGCTTTGTCCGCAAGGAGATGCGGAGAGAGGATTCTCTTCCCCCCAAGGTAAACGCTGTCCCCAGGCTGGGCCCCACCCTTCTGCAGCCCTAGACCCTGCCCACTAACACAAGCCACACCCACTAACGTAGGCTCCGCCTGCTAACATAGACCACCACCCACTAACGTAGGCTCCGGCTGCTACCATAGACCACACCCACTAACATAGGCTCCGCCTGCTAACATAGACCACACCCACTAACATAGGCTCCGCCTGCTAACATAGACCACACCCACTAACATAGGCTCCGCCTGCTAACATAGACCACCACCCACTAACGTAGGCTCCGCCTGCTAACATAGACCACACCCACTAACATAGGCGCTGCCTGCTAACATAGACCACACCCACTAACATAGGCTCCGCCTGCTAACATAGACCACACCCACTAACATAGGCTCCGCCTGCATAACAAAGACCACACCCACTAACATAGGCTCTGCCTGCTAACATAGACCACACCCACTAACATAGGCTCTGTCTGCTATCATAGGCCACACCCACTAACATAGGCTCCACCTGCTAACATAGGCCACACCCACTAACATAGGCTCTGCCTGCTAACATAGGCCACACCCACTAACATAGGCTCTGCCTGCTAACATAGGCCACACCCACTAACATAGGCTCTGCCTGCTAACATAGGACACTGGCTAAGAGCAGTTGGAGGGTTGCTGGTTTGATCCCACCCTGGGTGTGTCAAAGTGTTCCTGACCAAGACACCTAACCCCCAAATGCTCCTGATGAGCTGGTCGGTGCCTTGGATGGCAGCCAATCGCCATCGGTGTGTGAGTGTGTGTATGAATGGGTGAATGAGAAGCATCAATTGTACAGCGGAATTGGATAAAGGTGCTATATACAGTGCATCCGGAAAGTATTCATAGCGCTTCACTTTTCCCACATTTTGTTATGTTACAAAATGGAATATATTCATTTTTTTCCTCTAAATTCTACACGCAACACCCCATAATGACAACATGAAAGACGTTTTTTTGAAACTTTTGCAAATGTATTAAAAATAAAAAACTAAGAAATCACATGTACATAAGTATTCACAGCCTTTGCCATGAAGCTCAGGTGCATCCTGTTTCCACTGATCAACCTTGAGATGTTTCTACAGCTTAATTGGAGTCCACCTGCGGTAAATTCAGTTGATTGGACATGATTTGGAAAGGCACACACCTGTCTATATAAGGTCCCACAGTTGACAGTGCATGCATGTGCAAGCATGAAGTCAAAGGAATTGCCTGTAGACCTCTGAGACAGGATTGTCTCGAGGCACAAATCTGGGGAAGGGTACAGAAAATTTTTTGCTGCTTTGAAGGTCCAAATGAGGACAGTGGCCTCCATCATCCATAAATGGAAGAAGTTCGGAAGCACCAGGACTCTTCCTAGAGCTGGCCGCCCGTCTAAACTGAGCAATCGGGGGAGAAGGGCCTTAGTCAGGGAGGTGACCAAGAACCCGATGGTCACTCTGTCAGAGCTCCAGCGTTCCTCTGTGGAGAGAGGAGAACCTTCCAGAAGGACAACCATCTCTGCAGCAATCCACCAATCAGGCCTGTATGGTAGAGTGGCCAGACGGAAGCCACTCCTTAGTAAAAGGCACATGGCAGCCCGCCTGGAGTTTGCCAAAAGGCACCTGAAGGATTCTCAGACCATGAGAAACAAAATTCTCTGGTCTGATGAGACAAAGATTGAACTCTTTGGTGCGAATGCCAGGCGTCATGTTTGGAGGAAACCAGGCACCGCTCATCACCTGGCCAATGCCATCCCTACAGTGAAGTTTTTCAGCGGCAGGAACTGGGAGACTAGTCAGGATTGAGGGAAAGATGAATGCAGCAATGTACAGAGACATCCTGGATGAAAACCTGCTCCAGAGCACTCTTGACCTCAGACTGGGGCGATGGTTCATCTTTCAGCAGGACAACGACCCTAAGCACACAGCCAAGATATCAAAGGAGTGGCTTCAGGACAACTCTGTGAATGTCCTTGAGTGGCCCAGCCAGAGCCCAGACTTGAATCCGATTGAACATCTCTGGAGAGATCTGAAAATGGCTGTGCACCAACGCTCCCCATCCAACCTGATGGAGCTTGAGAGGTGCTGCAAAGAGGAATGGGCGAAACTGCCCAAAGATAGGTGTGCCAAGCTTGTGGCATCATATTCAAAAAGACTTGAGGCTGTAATTGCTGCCAAAGGTGCATCAATGAAGTATTGAGCAAAGGCTGTGAATACTTATGTACATGTGATTTCTTAGTTTTTTTTTATTTTTAATAAATTTGCAAAATCTTCAAAAAAACTTCTTTCATGTTGTCATTATGGGGTGTTGTGTGTAGAATTTTGAGGAAAAAAATGAATTTATTCCATTTTGGAATAAGGCTGTAACATAACAAAATGTGGGAAAAGTGAAGCGCTGTGAATACTTTCCGGATGCACTGTAAATGCCAACCGTTTACGAACATACGCATATGTTTTTGAAGAAGCTAAGCATCCATGTCTCACAGTCTTCCTCTTAAAATGTTTTCTCAGCCCTCAAAAAAAGGGAAGAAGAGTTCATCCAAAGACACATTTGTAAGTACTGCACCTCCACCTCAATCACTCTTATTTATGAATGCACCATGTGTTGTGTAGCACCATCTACACCATCACAGCCCATGTTATATCTACACCATCACAGCCTCATGTTATATCTACGGCATCACAGCCCCATGTTATATCTACAGCATCAGAGCCCCATGTTATATCTACACCATCAGAGCCCCATGTTATATCTACACCATCACAGCCCCATGTTATAGCTACACCATCACAGCCCCATGTTATATCTACACCATCAGAGCCCCATGTTATATCTACACCATCACAGCCCCATGTTATATCTACACCATCACAGCCCCATGTTATATCTACACCATCACAGCCCCATGTTATATCTACACCATCAGAGCCCCATGTTATATCTACACCATCACAGCCCCATGTTATATCTACACCATCACAGCCCCATGTTATATAGTCTGTGATGAGAGGAGTCTGTGATGAGAGGAGTTAACTCTTGACTCTTCCACAGAAGAACATCTGGCATCACACCTTCAGGACCTATCAGGTGACCATCATGCAAACATGTGACCAGTGTGGCTCCTACATCTGGGCCATGGAGAAGGCCTTCATGTGTCTTGGTATGTGCATTACCCACAAGCCCCTGCTCTCTCACTGCCATATTCACCTGGTCTTACTCCTGCTCTTTTCTTGTTTTCAGCCTGTAAAATGGTTTGTCACAAGAAGTGTTTGGAAAAGATCTGCATAGACTGTTCCACCCTCAGTGCAAAGAAAGTAAGTTCAAAAAGAATTTATTAAAAAATATCTTATATTTATACAAGCATTGATTTAATTTGATTTTCCTGGAGGTCAGTTTTCATCTGGCTTAATCAATTACTGTGTGTGTGTGTGTGTCTTCATGTGTGTGCATATTTGTATGTGTGTAAATTATGTCATGTGTTTCAGTATGATGGTGAAACAGATTCTCTCCAGTTTGGAGTTGGGGTGTCGCTCCTGATCTGCAGTTCGAACCCGGTGCCCGTCGTCATGGAGAAGATGCTGGGGCACGTGGAGATGAACGGGCTGTTCACCGAGGGAATCTACCGGAAATCCGGATCTGCAAGCCGAGCCAGGGAGCTGCGGCAACTACTGGACACTGGTGACTGAACACACTACTGAACACACCTACACTACTGAACAGACCCACCTTACTGAACACATACTACTGAACACACCTACATTACCGAACAGACCCACCTTACTGAACACATACTACTGAACACACCTACACTACTGAACATACCCACCTTACTGAACATACGCACATCACTGAACACACTACTGAACATACCTACCTTACTGAACACATGCACATTGCTGAACACACCTACACTACTGAACATACCTACCTTACTGAACACACGCACATTACTGAACACACCTACACTACTGAACATACCTACCTTACTGAACACATGCACATTGCTGAACACACCTACACTACTGAACATACCTACCTTACTGAACACACGCACATTACTGAACAGACACTACTGAACACGCCCACCTTACTGAACTCACATATGTTACCGTGTGTGTGTATGTGTGTGTATGTGTGTGTGTGTGTGTGTGTGTGTTTGCAGATCTTCATAGTATTTCCCTGGATGACTACCCCATCCACACCATCACCGGTCTGGTTAAGAAGTGGCTGAGGGAGCTGCCTGAGCCCCTGATGACCTTTGGCCTCTATGACGACTTCCTGCGGGCTGTAGGTACGTCCCCTGGTCTGGGTGTGTCACATGACTGGTCTGGGTGTGTCACATGACTGGTCTGGGTGTGTCACATGACTGCAGTATTAGCTACCTGTGCTGAAGTACATACGGCTTTAAGCTTGGAGTCATCACGTGTCAGTCATCCTCATCTTCATCCTCAGCTTCATCCTCATCTTCATCCCTCTCTCAGAGTTGCCGGAGAGGAGTGAGAAGCTGCGGCGGGTTTATAGAGTGCTGGAGGAGCTTCCTCCCGCCAATTTCAACACCCTGGAGCGCCTCTTCTTCCACCTGGTCATGTACGCCCCCTAACCCCGCCCCTAACCCTGCCCCCTAACCCCGCCCCCTAACCCCGCCCCCTAACCCTGCCCCCTATCCCCGCCCCCTAACCCTGCCCCCTAACCCCAGCCCTAACCCAGCCCCCTAACCCTGCCCCCTATCCCCGCCCCCTAACCCTGCCCCCTAACCCCAGCCCTAACCCAGCCCCCTATCCCCGCCCCCTAACCCTGCCCCCTATCCCCGTCCCCTATCCCCACCCCCTAACCCTGCCCCCCAACACCGCCCCCTAACCCCAGCCCTAACGCCGCCCCCTAACCCTGCCCCCTAACCCCGCCCCCTAACCCTGCCCCCTAACCCCAGCCCTAACCCAGCCCCCTAACCCTGCCCCCTAACCCCAGCCCTAACCCAGCCCCCTATCCCCGCCCCCTATCCCCGCCCCCTAACCCTGCCCCCTAACTCCAGCCCTAACCCAGCCCCCTATCCCCGCCCCCTAACCCTGCCCCCTATCCCCGCCCCCTATCCCCGCCCCCTAACCCTGCCCCCCAACACTGCCCCCTAACCCCGCCCCCTAACCCCAGCCCTAACGCCGCCCCCTAACCCCAGCCCTAACCCTGCCCCCTAACCCCGCCCCCCAACGCCGCCCCCTAACCCTGCCCCCTAACCCCAGCCCTAACCTTGCCCCCTAACCCTGCCCCCAACCCTGCCCTAACCCTGCCCCCCAACCCCGCCCCCAACCCTGCCCCCTAACTCCGCCCCCCAACGCCGCCCCCTAACACTGCCCCCTAACCCCAGCCCTAACCTTGCCCCCTAACCCTGCCCCCTAACCCCAGCCCTAATGCCGCCCCCTAACCCCAGTCATAACCCGTGCTGAGAAGGTATCTTGTTGGCCAGATCATGTGACAGGATGTGAGATGCTGATTGGTCTGTGTTCCAGAGTGGCCAAGGAGGAGAAACACAACCGCATGTCTGTGAACTCGCTGGCCATCGTGTTCGCGCCCTGCCTGCTGCGCTCGCCCAACACGGCCGACCCCTTCATGAGCATGAATGACATCGGCAAAACCACCACGTGAGTCCCACCCACAGTCATCTCCCTCACTCACACTTAATAAACACTGTAATAACTGTGTAATAACAATAATACTCTTATAACACAGTAATAAGTGTGTAATAACTAGTAATACTGTAATACGTGTGTAATAACCAATTATGCTAATAACAATAATGTGTAATAACCCATAACGGTGTTTAATAACCAATAACACTGTAATAAGTGTGTAATAACCAGTGTTTAATAACTAATAGCACTGAATAACCAATAATACTAATAACCCTATCATAAGTGTGTAATAACCAATAACACTCTAGTAACACTATAATAAGCGTGTAATAACCAATAACACTATAATAAGTGTAGTAATCAATAACACTGTAATAACAGTGGAGTAATCAATAACTCTGTAGTAATCAATAACACTGTAATAACAGTGTAATAACCAATAACACTAATCTGTATGCCGATACAAATAACACACTCTCACTCTCACATACACTTCTGTATGCCTATATCACACACACACTCTCGTCTGTGTACCAATACAAACAACATGGTTGGCTATGTTAATATATGATTTATATAAAAAAAATTATAAATCACAAAAGAAAAAGGAATGGCAGTAGTCACAAAAAGTGACACCTGTGGCTTCTGTGAAAAACATCCAGCCTTACCAACAGCACTCTAATACCATTGTAATAACATTGTAATGACATTGTAATATGTGTAAAGACAATTAACACTGTAACAACATGTAACAAGTGTATAATAACGTGTGACACTGTGCACTGTTCCATACCTTGCACCTGCATTACATTGCATCATCCGCACAAACGCTCATTAACAAGGTTACCTGTGCTGCAGGTGTGTGGAGATGCTCATTACCGAGCAGTTAAAGCGTTATAATGAGAAGATGGAGGAGATCGAGCAGCTGGAGCTGGCTGAAGCCCTGGCCATCAATGAACTGAGACTGAAGAGACAACACACTGTGGGTCCACTGTCACACACACACACAGTCACACACACTATCTCACACAATCTCTCACACACACACACTATCTCACACACACACACACACACACTCACATACACACACACACTCACACTATCTCACACTCACATTACATTACATTACATTACATTATTGGCATTTGGCAGACGCTCTTATCCAGAGCGACGTACAACAAAGTGCATACCCATAACCAGGGATAAGTTCGCTGAAAGACCCTAGAGGGAAGTACAATTTCAACTGCTACCTGTACAACAAAGATAAGGACCAGGGCCAATTTTTATTTTTTTATTTTTTTGAACAAAGAAACAAACAACAGAGCAAAAGTGACCAAAGTTCACTATCCAAACACTGCTTACCTAGCTAACTAAAAATACCGATACACAAAGCAAGTCACAGAGACAACAATTAAGCTTCACAGGGAGGTAGGGAGGGATGGGGAGAGGTGCTGCTTGAAGAGGTGTGTCTTCAGCTTGCGCTTGAAGGTGGGGAGAGATTCTTCAGTTCTGACCTCAACGGGGGGTTCGTTCCACCACCGTGGAGCCAGAACAGACAGTAGTCGTGAGCAGGAGGTGGAGGTTCGGAGAGGGGGAGGTGCCAAGCGGCCTGTGGAGGCTGAACGAAGAGGTCTGGCAGGGGTGTAGGGTCTGATGATTGTTTGTAGATAAGCTGGGGAAGACCCCTTAACTGCTTGGAAGGCTGGCACCAATGTTTTGAATTTGATGCGAGCCATGACAGGCAGCCAGTGGAGGGAAGTAAGCAGGGGGGTGACGTGTGAGTATTTGGGAAGGTTGAAGATCAGACGAGCTGCTGCATTCTGGATAAATTGGAGGGGTCTGATGGCGGACGCTGGGAGGCCAGCCAAGAGGGAATTGCAGTAGTCCAGGGGGGATAGAACCATCACTTGGACCAGGAGCTGGGTCGAGTAGGGGGTGAGAAAGGGGCGGATTCTCTGTATGTTGTAGAGGAAGAACCTGCCTCAATGTTATCGGAAAGGGACAGTCTGCTGTCCATCACCACGCCGAGGTTTCTTGCACTGGGTGATGGCGTGAGTGTGGTATCCCCGAGGGAAATGGAGAGATCCAGATGAGGAGAGGTATTAGCAGGGATGAGTATCATTTCAGTCTTTCCTGGGTTGAGCCTTGGTGGTTGTCCATCCAGCTCTGGATGTCCCTCAGGCAAGCAGAGATACGGGCTGAAACCTGCGTATCAGACGGCGGGAACGAGACGAAGAGTTGGGTATCGTCTGTGTAGCAGTGGTATGATAGCCCATGTGCAGTGATCACAGGGCCAAGGGAGCGAGTGTAAAGGGAAAAAAGAAGCGGGCCTAGGACTGAGCCCTGGGGAACTCCTGTGGCGAGGGGCCGAGGTGTCGATACCGAACCAGCCCAGGCAACCTGGAAGGAGCGACCAGA
>NC_083764.1:68152754-68177754 GCF_963514075.1 Conger conger | reverse complement strand
TCTCTCCTCTCCCTTTCTCTCCCTCCCTCTCTCTCTCCTCTCCCTTTCTCTCCCTCCCTCAACTCTCCCTCCCTCTTTCTCTCCTCTCTCTCCCTCTTTCTCTCCCTGAGAGGAGAAGAATGCTAAATCCAGGAGAGACTCCTGAGCTAGAACAGGAAATGACATCACTGTGTTGTATGGATTTCTTAAATATAAACAGATGCACATTTACTGGCACAGATAAAACAAGGCATTTTTATACTTATATTTATTTATAGGATTTCATAATAAATTTTAAAGCAGATGACCCTCAAACCCTTTAATTCCCATTTGGTGATCCATTAAGCTCTATAAAAGCAGCTAATACTGCATTACCATTAGTATTCGATAAGAACATCATTCAGAACTGGCATCAGTCAGTAACCCTAACCCACCCAGGACACTGAGGCCTCTAGTGTCTCTGCAGATGTTCAGTTATGATTCAATAGAGGGAAGTGTACTGTTCAGAGACACACCATCAGTGTCAGTCCTGCAGTCTCATCTCGCTCCTGGACCAGCGCACTCTATTCCACACAGGAAGTGACTGAACAGAGTGGAAGAATACCACCTGTCCTCTTCTGTGGGAAAAAAAGGATCTTTCAGAAACATGTACTGGTCTGCTGCCTGGCTTTGTAGATTTGCCTCTTCTAGTCAATGATCACAAAGATGCCTTAGTGTGTAATATACATATGAACAGTATAGTAAATGCATTATCAATTCTTAGATTCTATAGATTTTATACTCTTAAGTTGCCGTTTACTTCCTTAAAAGTGCCAAAATAAAGAGATTCCAGGAATACGGTGTTAGAATGAATATTGTTCTGTTGGCAGTCACATGACATGCTGTTGTGAGGGAGGGGGGGAGGGTTGTCTTAGTCAGCAGACCCCTTTCCCGGGGGCCATTGTGTCATGTTTTTTGGAAAATAAATGATAGAATGAGAGCTGACAATTCTTCAGAGAAAGCTGGATAACTGCACTGCAGTAAAACAACAGGATTACTGAGCTGGTGTAAGAACCCACCAAATACACCAAAAAAGCGGAAGTATTTGAGAGGTGAAGGAAACGCGTATAGTCTGACCAATGCTACTCGAACAGGGTTAATTTAATGTTCTCATGTATCTTACTCCAAAAGATAAGTTCAACTGCTAACCCTAACAGTTCAACAAAAGGAACTGCAACTGTCCATCTATAGTGTGGCTCTGTATGATCGCTATCTGTCTATGTGGATGCAGACGTGCCTCTGGCCTGTATAGCCTACTATGATATACTTAGGTATCTTGTGACAGCACTGGTGTATAGGTGAGGGACTACGGGGTGCAGGTATCCAATGTTGTCTATGTCTGTTAGGACTCTAAACTGCTTGCATTACCTGTGATTTATTTCTAAATGGTGTTTATTCAGCAACCAGTGTACTACACCACCAATGACACCAAACTATTTCCCACTTCATTAGCTATCTAAATACACCAAACTTTGTATCTTGAAAACCCATGGTTTATACAGTGCTATTTCAACTCATCAGTTCTGGGAGCATTCCACAAAGGTGGCAGAATTGCGCAGAGGCAGCACAATGATGGGAGCAATAGTCCTGTATTGACAAGCACTGTCTTTTCATCAAGCCTTACTGACCCTGTGTCAACATGGTCAACAGTCTATTTCCTTTTGGGGGTCTGCAGAGAGGCACACTTATGTAAAATGCCCTACATTGGATAACTGCACTGAGTAAAACCCACAAAGCAGGAATACTGAATGAGCTGGATAACTGCACTGAGCAAAACCCACAGAGCAGGATTACTGAGTTAGCTGGATAACTGCACTGAGTAAAACCCACAAAGCAGGAATACTGAATGAGCTGGATAACTGCACTGAGTAAAACCCACATAGTAGGATTACTGAATTAGCTGGATAACTGCACTGTGTAAAACCCACAAAGCAGGAATACTGAATTAGCCGGATAACTACACTGAGTGAAACCCACATAGTAGGATTACTGAATTAGTTGGATAACTGCACTGAATAAAACCTGGAAAAGCACTTTTTACTTCAGTCCACGTTCCAGAACTCCACATCCCCACAGCCACAAGTTAAAGAATGTGAACTCTTGTACATTGTACTCATAATTTAAACAGCACATTGATTGAAACACTTCACTGAAAGCGCCTGATGAAGTAAATGGCCACGAAGTTCAGAGAGCAGATCTCTGTCACTCTGTCCGGCCCAGAGTCACTGTGCTCTCAAACTCACTGAAGGGTTAGGGTTAGACCTGTGCTCTCAAACTCACTGAAGGGTTAGGGTTAGACCTGTGCTCTCAAACTCACTGAAGGGTTAGGATTAGACCTGTGCTCTCAAACTCACTGAAGGGTTAGGGTTAGATCTGTGCTCTCAAACTCACTGAAGGGTTAGGGTTAGATCTGTGCTCTCAAACTCACTGAAGGGTTAGGGTTAGATCTGTGCTCTCAAACTCACTGAAGGGTTAGGGTTAGACCTGTGCTCTCAAACTCACTGAAGGGTTAGGATTAGACCTGTGCTCTCATACTCACTGAAGGGTTAGGGTTAGACCTGTGCTCTCAAACTCACTGAAGGGTTATGGTTAGGGTTAGACCTGTGCTCTCAAACTCACTAAAGGGTTAGGGTTGGGGTTAGACCTGTGCTCTCAAACTCACTGAAAGGTTAGGGTTAGGGTTAGACCTGTGCTCTCAAACTCACTGAAGGGTTAGGGTTAGGGTTAGACCTGTGCTCTCAAACTCACTGAAGGCGACGGGTTAGACCTGTGCTCTCAAACTCACTGAAGGCGACGGGTTAGACCTGTGCTCTCAAACTCACTGAAGGCGACGGGTTAGACCTGTGCTCTCAAACTCACTGAAGGCGACGGGTTAGACCTGTGCTCTCAAACTCACTGAAGGCGACGGGTTAGACCTGTGCTCTCAAACTCACTGAAGGGTTAGGGTTAGACCTGTGCTCTCATACTCACTGAAGGGTTAGGGTTAGGGTTAGACCTGTGCTCTCAAACTCACTGAAGGGTTAGGGTTAGATCTGTGCTCTCAAACTCACTGAAGGGTTAGGGTTAGACCTGTGCTCTCAAACTCACTGAAGGGTTAGGGTTAGACCTGTGCTCTCATACTCACTGAAGGGTTAGGGTTAGACCTGTGCTCTCAAACTCACTGAAGGGTTAGGGTTAGATCTGTGCTCTCAAACTCACTGAAGGGTTAGGGTTAGACCTGTGCTCTCAAACTCACTGAAGGGTTAGGGTTAGACCTGTGCTCTCATACTCACTGAAGGGTTAGGGTTAGACCTGTGCTCTCAAACTCACTGAAGGGTTAGGGTTAGACCTGTGCTCTCATACTCACTGAAGGGTTAGGGTTAGACCTGTGCTCTCAAACTCACTGAAGGGTTAGGGTTAGGGTTAGACCTGTGCTCTCAAACTCACTGAAGGGTTAGGGTTAGACCTGTGCTCTCAAACTCACTGAAGGGTTAGGGTTAGACCTGTGCTCTCAAACTCACTGAAGGGTTAGGGTTAGGGTTAGACCTGTGCTCTCAAACTCACTGAAGGCGACGGGTTAGACCTGTGCTCTCAAACTCACTGAAGGCGACGGGTTAGACCTGTGCTCTCAAACTCTGCCACAGAGGGCCATGTGAGAGCAGGTTTATTTTGTTTCATTCATCCAATGCTGTCTCTAGCACCCTCTAGTGCCAGCAAATGTGTAATGCCCTTTCCCAAGGAGTTGCAGTAGCAATCCCCAGTTCACAATGTAGGTGTAGATATTTTTCAAAATGTATGAACCAGTTTATTACATTTAAATGTGGAATTATGTATATGCTGTATATGTGTGATTATGTAGGCTATCTGCTAAATTGATACATGTGTAGGCTACATTTGACTGCATTATATTTCACTTTCATACATTCTGTACAATATTTACCCAGCTTGTGTGTGTGTATGTGTGTGTGTATGTGTGTTTCAACCCAATAACTGGAGGGGCCAGACATTTCTGTCTTTCACTGTCCTCAAGATTTATACATTATATTTTCTGTTGTTTTTATCATAATCAATGGTATTTAGAGATAGTAATGTCTTACTGTACGTGCATACTGTGGGTTAGCTGAAAAACGTGTTGCCATATATTCATTTTTTTTCTGGAGTATCCCTGAATTCCTGGGAACATATTTTTCGTTTTTAACTGCCTACTTGTACCCCCCTGCTTTAATGTGTTAACCGAGCCCCGCAGTGCAGGTGTTAGTGCAGGTGTAGTAGGTGGGTTGTGTCGTTGATCCCAGAATGCTGTGAGAAAGGTTGCTATACACGCCTGACTGGCCGCTTGCTAGACCCGCGATTTGAGGCGCTGAAACTACTGTAAACAAGAAGAAAAACACCGCATTATTTGAGTGAGAGAGGGGGGCGTGTGGCGTGTGGCTCTAGCAAATGTAGATAATCTCTGGAAGGTGGGTTTTTTGGTAAGTTTGCGGAAGAAGTCGTTTTTAGTTTCTTTATAAATAATACACTCGTTCTTCGCGTTCGTAGACCGGGGGCGTCCCAGTCGAGGACCAATATCAGTCATTGCTTAAACATATCCAGCCTGGTTAGCGGTAGACTTTGCCTGGCTAATGTAGTAGTATATTCAACACGCGTAATTCGGCATTCATCTTTATTTAGCATGTCGCTGTGTACGTACGACTGGCTTATTTATACGATAATGTGTGCAGTGCTGAAGCTATTACCGGTTATGTGTTAGAGGGAATTGTCGTGACTAACTTGCTAATATTGCTCATCTGACCAGATCGCTAATGTTAGCAGAGCTCGAGCTTTAGTAGCTGACCAGCTAGTGACGCGACGTGTGTTTTGAAACTTTTGACTTTTGCATTTATTGAACTTCCAGGAAAACCAGCTCTTTGGCCTCGGAACTAGTGGATGCGTGGAGGTGGACAGAATACTGCAGCGTAAGTTACTAGCTAGCTACTTAAACTAGTGCTAAATTACGGGAAAAGCTATTTATGCGCTGGGTGTCTCGGTCTCCGTGAAGTCAAGGAAGGTGTTCCCCAGGTCATGCCGGTAGACGCGTTTAAACAGGTCCATGCAACGACTATGGGAAAATAAAACGAAGCAATTATTTGTAGTGTAGTTATGGATGTACACGCATGAATGCAGCGCTACATCATTAAGCGCGTTTTTGTCAAAATATGGTTGGCGCATTTCCACTTTTGCGTTTGTAGGTTTCACTCTTCGGTCTCTTCTGTCTGTGTAAGATGTTTGCCCAAAACCAACTGGTTGAAGTTATCGGCTTAAATTACCGAATTTATGTCTTATTTATTAGTTACATACTTTTATTCTGAGCGTAAGTGGGGGTTAGACAAGGTATAGGCTATCCATAGACATAATCTGCTTCATCGGACTCTGTTCAGACGATAATGTTTCTCAAGAGGATGTGGTTTATCTGGTGTAGAATTGGGTGTTTCTGAAGCAGATACGGGAGGCTTTACCCACAGGGTGGTGGGGCTGCTGGTAGAAGTTCTTCAGCTGTGGCCTCTCAGGCGTCCCACACTCACACACACACACACTACACACACACACAGACGCACTCACTCACACACACACACACACACACACGCACACGCACACGCACACACTACACGCACGCACTCACACACACACACACACACACACACTCACACTCACACAGACAGGAGTCAGACCTGTCTGTCCTGCTCCCAGTGAGGTTAGGCAAGGGTGTGTGTGGCCCCACCCAGGTGCTAGGCAACAGAAATGTGTGTGTGTGTGTGTCGGTATGTGTGGATATGTTAGTGCGTGTGTGTAGTGTGTGTGTGTAGTGTGTGTGTGTGCGTGTGTAGTGTGTGTGTGGGTGTGTGTGAGAGAGTGTGTGTGTGTGTGTGTGTGTGTGTGTGTGTGTGTGTATGTGTGCGTGTGTAGTGTGTGTGTGGGTGTGTGTGAGAGAGTGTGTGTGTGTGTGTGTGTGTGTGTGTGTGTGTGTGTGTGTGTGTGTGTGTCATTTCTCTCTAGAAAATTCCCACTGGGGGAGTAAGGCTGGATTCCTGCGCAGGCAGCTTCTGAATCACCCTTTCCCACATGCATATCTGCAAGCTTTAATCTCACAAACACTGTAAACTCTCTAAGGCAGGCATTACCAGCCCTGTTCCTGGAGATCCCAACCCTAATTTGGCACACCTGATTTTACAAATTAGCAGCTCAATGAGATCTGAAGCTGTAGAATGAGGCACGTTTTATTACGGTTGCAGTGAAAACCCACAGGACAGTAGATCTCCAGGAACAGGGTCTGTGACCACTGCTTTAAACTCTCCAACATTGTGAGAGATATCAGCAGTGTGAGAGATATCAGCAGTGGGAGAGTAATCAGCAGTGTGAGAGATATCAGCAGTGTGAGAGATATCAGCAGTGGGAGAGTAATCAGCAGCATGGGAGATATCAGCAGTGTGAGAGATATCAGCAGTGTGAGAGTAATCAGCAGCATGGGAGATATCAGCAGTGTGAGAGATATCAGCAGTGGGAGAGTAATCAGCAGTGTGAGAGATATCAGCAGTGTGAGAGATATCAGCAGTGGGAGAGTAATCAGCAGCATGAGAGATATCAGCAGTGGGAGAGTAATCAGCAGCATGAGAGATATCAGCAGTGGGAGAGTAATCAGCAGTGTGAGAGATATCAGCAGTGGGAGAGTAATCAGCAGCATGAGAGATATCAGCAGTGGGAGAGTAATCAGCAGCATGAGAGATATCAGCAGTGGGAGAGTAATCAGCAGCATGAGAGATATCAGCAGTGTGAGAGATATCAGCAGTGGGAGAGTAATCAGCAGCATGAGAGATATCAGCAGTGGGAGAGTAATCAGCAGCATGAGGGATATCAGCCTGCAGCTCTGCTCCAGTAGAGAGACGGTGGCAGGCTGTGTGTGGATATTTCATTTTGATGATATTGTTTGCAGTTGAGAGTGAGCGAGTATGTAAAAATGTGAATGCATGTTTTCACCTCTGTAGGAGCAGAAACTCAAACTTCATGGATACACCAGCGCCTCCCTGAGGCCAGACATGACCTTCATCCCTCAGCCACCAACCCACTAAGTCTGTACCATGCAAACCTAGAACTTACAACAACTTACTTAGAACGTACTCCTCTGTGTTTTAGCCCTGCTCTACTCTACCTGTACTTAGAACTTACGTAGATAATCGTCTGTGTTTTAGTCCCCCTAGTCTACCTCTACTCAGAATTTAAATAGATAATCCTCTGTGTTTTAGTCCCCCTAGTCTGCCTGTACTTAAAATGTACTTTGCTCATCCTGTGTTTCAGTCCCTCTACACTACATGTACTTACAACTTACTTAGATAATCCTCTGTGTTTTATTCCCTCTATGCCTGTACTTAGAATATACATAATACTTTACTTCTGTTTTTAGTCTCTCTTTGGTCTACCTGTACTTGGGATGTACTTGGAATGTCCTCTGCGTTTTAGTCCCTGTGTCTCTGTGCTGTCATCGTCAGGTGAAATGGATGAAGTCGACGCTCTCAGAATTAAGAGCCTGTCCAATGACATACTCTCTCCCCCATCCGACACAGAGTCTGCCCCTCAGGAGGGTAAGTCCTGCCTGGTCTGTGGAGCAGCCTGTAGCACACCTTTTCCAAGCAAAATTTCCCCAAAAAATGACATGTTATAGAGATTTTTGTATTTCTTTGAACAAAGTAAAGTAACATATTAAGCCATAGATAAAATCTAGGCTGCGTGACTTTTGCTTAATCCTGTATTTGCACATGCATGCACATGCACATGCTCTTTGTCTCTCCAAGCTGTTTTTGGCTGGCAGTGATCCACTTCCTGTTTGTAGGGGACTCCTCTGCTCTGGAGGCGGAGTTGTGGAGCAGGGCTGTGGGTGCGCAGAAAGAGGCGATAAAGAGGCAGGATGTGATCTACGGTGCGCCTCATTACGCTCATTATAAGAGTGTGTACTCATGTAGAAGACTATTACTTAACCGGAAATGTACTCGACTACAAGTAAAAAAAAATTACTGTAGTCACCTAATTCAGAGTATTACTTACTTTTAACTAGGGGTGTGAACAGTTAAACGGTTAACCGGTTAACCGACCTGTTATACACACTGATTTGTTAAACTGATTTGTAACTGGTTACAAAAAATGTATTGGCGATAACCGTTATTTCCTTCTGAAGGTGAAATTGTAAGCTCAGTTTAAAATAAATGCACGTTCATCACCACGCGTATTATTGCGGTTCTAAACTATACTAAACTAGTAATCGACAAGCTTCAGTAGTTTGAGCAAGCAATCTGGCCATTTCATGGGGTTTAAAATGCAAACAACACATGAAATGAATGCTACAGTTTTAGAGTTATCAAATAATTTCTGTAACTGTTGGTTGACTTATGGCTTATTGTAACGCTATGTCGTTTCTTAAGGTTCACAGAAAATCTGTGTTTATTCATTGACATGCAAATTCAGTCTAACCACAAACTGGACTTCGCTTTCCACTATGCGGTATCTACATAAAAATAAATAATAATAAATAAATAAAGCAGTACATCATCAGTATTTATCATCCGATATTGAAAGCGATAATTCCCCACTTCAGACACGTTAATCTCACCACCACGACTGTCCCACGTTATATACAATGCTTTGGAATATAAAATGCAAGTTTACTGTTACATAAAAATATATTGTACAGAGGCCTGTATTGGCAGGAAAGTAAAATCATTAGACCACTCGCCTATGGTAAACCTGGTGTTATATTCAACCCGGTCTGTAACAAGGTGTGTTCACAGCAGCATATTTACAGATTACATGCCAATCAAGTCCATCAGGCAGAAGCCATAGGGAAGAGGGATGAAAACATGAAGAATTATAATTTTAACTGCATTTGCATTTAAAAAAAAGACACCTAAACTACAGGGATTTCTGCAACTGTGAGGTTACACTGCACAATGACAATCTAAATGTAAATATTTAATTTGGCAATTAGGCTGATTTACCATTATCGGACTTACAATGTTGACATTTAACTATTGAGATGGCCCAAAATAAAGTTTGAAAATGCGATGACATTTCTCAGTAATTCATAAAAAAAAAAAAAGATAAAACCCCTAGCAGTCATAAGCCGTATTGGTTATCCGGTTAACAGTTTAAAAAATGGGATGGTAACCGATTAGTCACATCCCTACTTGTAACCACATTGTCATATCACCCTGATAAATTCATAAAAAGTAAATTAGCCATATTTAGCAATCAGTTTCCTTGCGTGTGTGTGTGTAATGTATACAGTGTGTGTGTAATGTATATAGTGTGTGTGTAATGTGTACAGTGTGTGTAATGTATAGTGTGTGTGTAATGTATATAGTGTGTGTAATTATACAGTGTGTGTAATTATATAGTGTGTGTGTGTGTGTGTGTAATGTACAGTGTGTGTGTAATGTATATAGTGTGTGTGTAATGTATATAGTGTGTGTGTGTATAATGTATAAAGTGTGTGTGTAATGAATATAGTGTGTGTGTAATTATGTAGTGTGTGTGTGTAATGTATACAGTGTGTGTGTAATGTATATAGTGTGTGTGTAATGTATACAGTGTGTGTGTAATGTATACAGTGTGTGTGTGTGTAATGTATACAGTGTGTGTGTGTAATGTATACAGTGTGTGTGTGTGTAATGTATACAGTGTGTGTGTGTAATGTATATAGTGTGTGTGTAATGAATATAGTGTGTGTGTAATTATGTAGTGTGTGTGTAATGTATACAGTGTGTGTGTAATGTATACAGTGTGTGTGTAATGTATATAGTGTGTGTGTAATGTATATAGTGTGTGTCTGTAATGTATACAGTGTGTGTGTAATGTATATAGTGTGTGTGTAATGTATATAGTGTGTGTCTGTAATGTATACAGTGTGTGTGTAATGTATATAGTGTGTGTGTAATGTATACAGTGTGTGTGTAATGTATATAGTGTGTGTGTGTAATGTATATAGTGTGTATGTAATGTATACAGTGTGTGTGTAATGTATATAGTGTGTGTGTGTGTAATGTATATAGTGTGTATGTAATGTATACAGTGTGTGTGTAATGTATATAGTGTGTGTGTGTGTAATGTATATAGTGTGTGTGTAATGTATACAGTGTGTGTGTAATGTATACAGTGTGTGTGTGTGTGTAATGTATACAGTGTGTGTGTGTGTGTAATGTATACAGTGTGTGTGTGTGTAATGTATACAGTGTGTGTGTAATGTATACAGTGTGTGTGTAATGTATATAGTGTGTGTGTAATGTATACAGTGTGTGTGTAATGTATATAGTGTGTGTGTGTGTAATGTATATAGTGTGTGTGTAATGTATACAGTGTGTGTGTGTAATGTATACAGTGTGTGTGTAATGTATATAGTGTGTGTGTAATGTATACAGTGTGTGTGTAATGTATATAGTGTGTGTGTAATGTATACAGTGTGTGTGTAATGTATATAGTGTGTGTGTAATGTATACAGTGTGTGTGTAATGTATATAGTGTGTGTGTAATGTATACAGTGTGTGTGTAATGTATATAGTGTGTGTGTAATGTATACAGTGTGTGTGTAATGTATACAGTGTGTGTGTGTGTAATGTATATAGTGTGTGTGTGTGTAATGTATACAGTGTGTGTGTAATGTATATAGTGTGTGTGTAATGTATACAGTGTGTGTGTAATGTATATAGTGTGTGTGTGTGTAATGTATACAGTGTGTGTGTAATGTATACAGTGTGTGTGTAATGTATATAGTGTGTGTGTAATGTATACAGTGTGTGTGTAATGTATATAGTGTGTGTGTGTGTAATGTATACAGTGTGTGTGTAATGTATACAGTGTGTGTGTAATGTATATAGTGTGTGTGTAATGTATACAGTGTGTGTGTGTGTGTAATGTATACAGTGTGTGTGTAATGTATACAGTGTGTGTGTAATGTATACAGTGTGTGTGTGTGTAATGTATATAGTGTGTATATTGTATACTGCAGAGTGGCTGCAGCTGAAGGATGCCCAGGTGGCCCAGGCAGTCTCAGAGCGGATGCTGGTTTTGGGGGAGCTCTCTGGGCTGGAGCCTCCCCCCCTCCTGCCGCAGGGGGAGCCGCTGCTCCAAGCCGCCGTTGCCGATGGTAACGCAGCTGCTGGTGTGGGGTTTGTGTTGCCGATGGTAACGCAGCTGCTGGTGTGGGGTTTGTGTTGCTGACGGTAACGCAGCTGCTGGTGTGGGGTTTGTGTTGCTGACGGTAACGCAGCTGCTGGTGTGGGGTTTGTGTTGCCGATGGTAACGCAGCTGCTGGTGTGGGGTTTGTGTTGCCGATGGTAACGCAGCTGCTGGTGTGGGGTTTGTGTTGCTGACGGTAACGCAGCTGCTGGTGTGGGGTTTGGGTTGTCGACGGTAACGCAGCTGCTGGTGTGGGGTTTGTGTTGCTGACGGTAACGCAGCTGCTGGTGTGGGGTTTGTGTTGCTGACGGTAACGCAGCTGCTGGTGTGGGGTTTGGGTCATGGTTCATGGTTTCCAGAAGTGTGTTCAAGATGGTGAATGAGATAATGTGTATACTGTATACAGCCTGTATGAGATCATGTGTATACTGTATACAGCCTGTATGAGATCATGTGTATACTGTATACAGCCCGTATGAGATCATGTGTATACTGTATACAGCCTGTATGAGATCATGTGTATACTGTATACAGCCCGTATGAGATCATGTGTATACTGTATACAGCCTTTATGAGATCATGTGTATACTGTATACAGCCTGTATGAGATCATGTGTATACTGTATACAGCCTGTATGAGATCATGTGTATACTGTATACAGCCTGTATGAGATCATGTGTATACTGTATACAGCCCGCATGAGATCATGTGTATACTGTATACAGCCTTTATGAGATCATGTGTATACTGTATACAGCCTGTATGAGATCATGTGTATACTGTATACAGCCTGTATGAGATCATGTGTATACTGTATACAGCCCGCATGAGATCATGTGTATACTGTATACAGCCTGTATGAGATCATGTGTATACTGTATACAGCCCGTATGAGATCATGTGTATACTGTATACAGCCTGTATGAGATCATGTGTATACTGTATACAGTCCGCATGAGATCATGTGTATACTGTATACAGCCCGCATGAGATCATGTCTGTTTCACAGACATGTTTCACAGACATGTTTCACAGACATGTTTCACAGACATGTTTCACAGACATGTTTCATAGAAACTAATGCTGCAGAGGCTGGCCCTGCACTCTATTTAATTGTAGATGTAGAGCCTATGACACTCTATAAACTGATAAAATCACCTTTTTGTAATAATTTCTTTGATTCTTTAGTTTTGTTTTGTTATTTAGTCAAACGAAAGCTGGATCATTTTATGAAAGTAATTTTATCTATCGAGTCCCTCCTGAGTTCTAGTGGATCTGGGCTGCCTGGTCAGGCTGGAAATGATTGGCAGCTGTAGATTTGTCTCGGGGGGGAGTTTTGTGCCCTAACACCGCTCCCCTTTCTCAGTGGAGACCTTGCAGGCCTTCTTATTGGGCGGCCTGAGGGAGGAGGTGTGGAAGAATGTGTGTGATGAAGAAGGCGGAGCCACGGAGGGTGTGGCCATGGACAAGAGTCTGACCTCTGACCCCCAGCTCACTGGTCTCAGCGGCACTGACGTCCTGGAGCAGCCAGTGGGTCTCTGCACTGCACCCGTACGATGTCACCATCCTGCAGTCCGTTACTGATATCATCATCAAATAGCCTCCCTCCCTCCCTCTCTCCCTCTTCCTCTCACAGGTAGAAGAGAACACACTCAGCAGCTGGGACCAGTCTGACTCCTTTCCAGTAGCGCAGGTACCTCTGAACCTGCTTTAGCTGCAGTTAGTGTGTGTGCAGGTGTGTGTGCAGGTGTGTGTGCAGGTGTGTGTGCCTGAGTGTGTGTGCAGGTGTGTGTGCATGCACTGTTTGGACACACCTTGCCTCTTTCTGCTTTTTCCAATTAATGTTTCATTTCCTCTGTTTGTAATCAAACAATTAATATGTGGTCAAAGTGCAGATTCTCAGCTTTTATTAAAGGGTATTTTTGTACATATTGGTTTCACCATGTAGTATCTACAGTACTTTTTATACATAGCCCTGCATTCCAATGTTTGAGACAAATTAACATAATGTCAAATAAAATAGTCATGTTTTGTATTTGGTTGCATATTGTTTGTATGCCATGACTTCTTGAAGTCTGTGACCTATCAACATCTCCAAAATCATATTTTAAGGTTGTTGTACAAGCGATACAAAAACCTCTTTGCATTTCAGTGGATCTCTATGGGAACTGGGGGTGGGACTAGATTCAGATGTAAATTACACCAAAACAGTAGGGAATACATTTGCTGGCTAAATGGCTTTGTGTCATCAAGGGTCCAAGGTCAGATAAGCCTGTTGAAGTCAATGGAAGAAGTATTCAGGAGAAACAACCCTTGAAGTATCTGCTGTATATCTAGTAGCAGCACGGTTGTTTGAGGCTGGTTTAATACCTCACATCCTTTAAATTTGTTCTATACTGTATCAGCATAATTTACAGCTGAATCTAGTCCCACCCCCCAATTCCCATAGGGATCCATTCAAATGCAAAGAGTTCTAGTATTGCTTGTAGGACAACCTGAGAACAAGATATCCAGACTCTGGTGATTTTGATAGGTCACAGACATCAGGATGTCATGGCAGAAAAAGGCAAGGTGTGTCCAAACTTTTGACTGGTGCTGTACCTGAGTGTGTGTGCGCATGTACCTGTGTGTGTGTGTGTGTGTGTGTGTGTGCTTGCACATGTACCTGAGTGTGTGTGTGTGTGTGTGTGTGCATGTACCTGAGTGTGTGTGTGTGTGTGTGTGTGTGTGTGTGTGCATGTACCTGAATGTGTGTGTGTGCACATGTACCTGAATGTGTGTGTGTGCACATGTACCTGAGTGTGGGTGTGTATGTGTGTGCATATGTACCTGAGTGTGGGTGTGTACAGCTGTGTGAGAGTATGTCAGTGATGCTGCTGAACATGCTGATTGTTAAGTGGTTTAAATGTGTGAATTCACAGAAATATTTTATTTATTTTAGTTTTTTGACAGAGTCCTGAAGTTGTCACAGAGGCTCTATACTCTACAGGTAAGAACATTGTGCACATGTTCATCATCATCATCATCATCATCATCGTGAAGCCTGCCATTGTTTGAAAAAGATTGGGTACCAGTGCCTTTTTACAGGCATGGGGAAAGGGACGGGTTTTTCTGTATTGGTGTGTGTGTGTGTGTACAGGTGTGTGTGTGTGTGTGTGTTTGTGTGTAGAGGTGTGTGTGTGAGGTGTAGGTGTTCCATTGTGTGTGAGTTGTAGGTGTTCAGGTGTGTGTGAGTTGTAGGTGTTCAGGTGTGTGTGAGCTGTTGGTGTTCAGGTGTGTGTGAGTTGTAGGTGTTCAGGTGTGTGTGAGCTGTTGGTGTTCAGGTGTGTGTGAGTTGTAGGTGTTCAGGTGTGTGAGAGAGAGGTGTAGATGTTCGTGTGTGTGTATGTGTGTGAGGTGTAGGTGTTCAGGTGTGTGTGAGGTGTAGGTGTTCAGGTGTGTGTGTGTGTGTTTGTGTGTAGAGGTGTGTGTGTGAGGTGTAGGTGTTCCATTGTGTGAGTTGTAGGTGTTCAGGTGTGTGTGAGCTGTAGGTGTTCAGGTGTGTGTGAGCTGTTGGTGTTCAGGTGTGTGTGAGTTGTAGGTGTTCAGGTGTGTGTGAGCTGTTGGTGTTCAGGTGTGTGTGAGTTGTAGGTGTTCAGGTGTGTGAGAGAGAGGTGTAGATGTTCGTGTGTGTGTATGTGTGTGAGGTGTAGGTGTTCAGGTGTGTGTGAGGTGTAGGTGTTCAGGTGTGTGTGTGGGGTGAGGTGTGTGTGAGGTGAGGTGAGGTGTTGAGGTGAGGTGTTGAGGTGTGTGTGAGGTGTTCAGGTGTGTGTGAGGTGTTGAGGTGAGGTGTTGAGGTGTGTGTGAGGTGTGTGTGAGGTGTTGAGGTGAGGTTGAGGTGTGTGTGAGGTGAGGTGTTGAGGTGTGTGTGAGGTATTGAGGTGAGGTGTTGAGGTGTGTGTGAGGTGTTGAGGTGAGGTTGAGGTGTGTGTGAGGTGAGGTGAGGTGTTGAGGTGAGGTGTTGAGGTGTTGAGGTGTGTGTGAGGTGAGGTGTTGAGGTGTGTGTGAGGTGAGGTGTTGAGGTGAGGTGTTGAGGTGTGTGTGAGGTGTTGAGGTGTGTGTGAGGTGTTGAGGTGAGGTGTTGAGGTGAGGTGTTGAGGTGTGTGTGAGGTGTTGAGGTGAGGTGTTGAGGTGTGTGTGAGGTGTTGAGGTGTGTGTGAGGTGAGGTGAGGTGTTGAGGTGAGGTGAGGTGTTGAGGTGTGTGTGAGGTGTTGAGGTGAGGTGTTGAGGTGTGTGTGAGGTGAGGTGTTGAGGTGTGTGTGAGGTGAGGTGTTGAGGTGAGGTGTTGAGGTGTGTGTGAGGTGTTGAGGTGTGTGTGAGGTGAGGTGTTGAGGTGTGTGTGAGGTGAGGTGAGGTGTTGAGGTGAGGTGTTGAGGTGTGTGTGAGGTGTTGAGGTGTGTGTGAGGTGAGGTGAGGTGTTGAGGTGAGGTGAGGTGTTGAGGTGTGTGTGAGGTGTTGAGGTGAGGTGTTGAGGTGTGTGTGAGGTGAGGTGTTGAGGTGAGGTGTTGAGTGTTCAGGTGTGTGTGTGGGGTGAGGTGAGGTGTTGAGGTGTGTGTGAGGTGTTGAGGTGAGGTGTTGAGGTGTGTGTGAGGTGAGGTGTTGAGGTGTGTGTGAGGTGAGGTGTTGAGGTGAGGTGTTGAGGTGTGTGTGAGGTGTTGAGGTGTGTGTGAGGTGAGGTGTTGAGGTGTGTGTGAGGTGAGGTGAGGTGTTGAGGTGAGGTGTTGAGGTGAGGTGTTGAGGTGTGTGTGAGGTGTTGAGGTGAGGTGTTGAGGTGTGTGTGAGGTGAGGTGTTGAGGTGAGGTGAGGTGTTGAGGTGAGGTGTTGAGGTGAGGTGAGGTGTTGAGGTGAGGTGTTGAGTGTTCAGGTGTGTGTGTGGGGTGGGGTGAAGTGAGGTATTGAGGTGAGGTGTTGAGGTGTGTGTGAGGTGAGGTGAGGTGTTGAGGTGAGGTGAGGTGTTGAGGTGAGGTGTTGAGGTGTGTGTGAGGTGTTCAGGTGTGTGTGTGGGGTGAGGTGTGTGTGAGGTGAGGTGTTGAGGTGAGGTGTTGAGTGTTCAGGTGTGTGTGTGGGGTGAGGTGAGGTGTTGAGGTGAGGTGTTGAGGTGTGTGTGAGGTGTTGAGGTGAGGTGTTGAGGTGAGGTGTTGAGGTGTGTGTGAGGTGAGGTGTGTGTGAGGTGAGGTGAGGTGTTGAGGTGAGGTGAGGTGTTGAGGTGAGGTGTTGAGTGTTCCTCTCCAGGTGGTGGTGCTACAGCAGGAGTCCCACGTGGAGCTGCAGCGGGCGGCGGTGCTGGGGGGCGGGGCGGGGCTGGGGGGCGGGGCCCTGCTGGAGCAGGAGAGGCAGAGGAACCTGGAGCGGCGGCGGGAGGAGCTGGCGGGGTTCCAGCGGGAGCGGGGGGGGTTCCGGGAGGAGCAGGAGCGCTGGGAGCAGGAGCGGGGCGGGCGGGAGCGGGAGCTGCAGGCCCGCGAGGAGGCGCTGCAGAGCCGAGAGGAGGAGCGTCTGCAGCGGGAGGCGCGGCTGCGGGAGGCGCAGGCTCAGCTGGAGGAGCACAGGCAGCAGTACCAGCAGGACCTGGAGCGCCTGCGAGACGCCACGCGCGCCACGGAGAGAGAGAGGGAGCGCCTGGAGCGCCTGACCACCCTGAGGAACAAGAGCAGCCCCGCCCTGCTCTCCTCACAGCCCTCTCAGGTCCTCCCTCCCTCTCCCTCTCTCTCTCACTCCCTCTCTCTCACTCCCTCCCTCCCTCTCTCTCTCTCACTCTCACTCCCTCACTCCCTCCATCTCTCTCACCCTCTCTCTCACTCTCTCTCTCTCTCTCTCTCTCTCTCTCTCTCCATCCCTCCCTCTCTCTCTCACTCCCTCCCTCTCTCTCACCCTCTCTCTCACTCCCTCCCTCCCTCTCTCTCTCTCACTCCCTCCCTCTCTCTCTCACTCCCTCCCTCTCTCTCTCTCACCTAATTCTCCTAACTGTCAGTCCCCACTTTGGTAATTGCTATTTATTTTCAAGCCTCAATGACAGCTTTGATTTTGCTTACATTTTATCTCACGGACCATACCCTCCCCCACCAGGCTGTGCCTCACTCTCACCTCTGTAACGTGGACACCGGCCCCCCCTTCCTGTGCCCCCCCCCTGCCCCCGGCCCCAGACCAGCGTGAGGAGCCCCCCCCCCCCCGTGCCCCCCCGGCGGGAGAGCATGCTCCGCCCCCCCAGGACCAATCAGCACAAGCTGGGCGGAGTCCAGCAGCACATCCCCACCAGGCTGGCCCAGAGTAAGAGCAAGGAGAGGAGAGACGAGAGCAGGCACCAGCGCTCCAACAGCTCCGGTACCCACTCACACCTGCACACACCCACTCACACCTGCACACACCTGCATACCTCTACACACCTGCACACACCTGCATACCTCTGCACACCCGCTCACACCCGCACACACCTGCATACCTCTACACACCTGCATACCTCTACACACCTGCACACACCCACTCACACCTGCACACACCTGCATACCTCTACACACCTGCACACACCTGCATACCTCTACACACCTGCACACACCTATACACACCTGCATACCTCTACACACCTGCACACACCTGCATACCTCTGCACACACCTATACACACTCAGACACACCTATACACCCCTGCACACACCTGCATACCTCTACACACCTGCACACACCTGCATACCTCTGCACACCTGCACACACCTGCATACCTCTGCACACCCGCTCACACCCGCACACACCTGCATACCTCTACACACCTGCACACACCCGCACACACCTGCATACCTCTACACACCTGCACACACCTGCACACACCTGCACACACCTGCACACACCCGGACACACCTATACACCCCTGCACACACCTGCATACCTCTACACACCTGCACACACCTGCATACCTCTGCACATCCGCTCACACCCGCTCACACCCGCACACACCTGCATACCTCTACACACCTGCACACACCTGCACACACCTGCATACCTCTACACACCTGCACACACCTGCACACACCCGGACACACCTATACACCCCTGCACACACCTGCATACCTCTACACACCTGCACACACCCACTCACACCTGCACACACCTGCATACACCCACTCACACCTGCACACACCTGCATACACCCACTCACACCTGCACACACCCGCTCACACCCGGACACACCTATACACACCTGCACACACCTGCATACCTCTACACACCTGCACACACCCGCTCACACCTGCACACACCTGCACACCTCTACACACCTGCACACACCTGCATACCTGCACACACCTGCATACCTCTACACACCCACTCACACCTGCACACACCTGCATACACCCACTCACACCTGCACACACCCACTCACCCCTGTACACACCTGCACACCTCTACACACCTGCACACACCTACATACCTCTACACACCTGCACACACCCGCACACACCTGCACACCTCTACACATCTGCACACACCTGCATACCTCTACACACCTGCACACACCTGCATACCTCTACACACCTGCATACCTCTACACACCTGCACACACCTATACACACCTGCACGCACCTGCATACCTCTATACACCTGCACACACCTGCCTGTACACACCTTTACACACCTGCGCACACCTGCACCCACCTGCATACCTGCAGCCGCCTGCCTGTACACACCTATACACACCTGCACACACTTGCATACCTCTACACACCTGCGCACACCTGCATAACTCTACACACCTGCGCACACCTGCATACCTCTACACACCTGCACACACACCTGCCTGCACATACCTGTGAACACCTGCACACACCTGTGAACACCTGCACACACACACACACACACACACATACCTGTACACAGTTATGCAAATATGTTTACATACACTACCCTCACCAAAGACAGGCTGAATCTCTCTCCCTCTTCCTCTCAGTGTCTCTGGATCTGAGGCAGATCTTTCCAATAAAGATTTCAGGGAAGGAAAACGGCAGTTGGAGAGGAAAGAGGTCTGTCAGTCCTCACCAGCTCTCCGACAGTGCAGGTACCCGGCAAACCTGCACACACCTGCACACACCTGCACACACCTCTACACACCTGTACCTACATCTGCACACACCTGCACACACCTGTACACACCTGTGCACACCTGTACACACCTGCACACACCTGTACACACCTGCACACACCTGCGCACACCTGTACACACCTGTACCTACATCTGCACATATATACTGACCTGCACGCTCCTGCACACACCTGTACACACCTCTCTGTCTCTCTCCCCCCCCCCCCCAGCGTCTCTGGACCTCAGTGAGATTTTTCCGATAAAGATGCCGGGGAGAGAGGACGGCGGTCTGAGGGGAAAGAGGTCTGTGAGTCCTCACCCGCTCCGGCAGCCAGGTGTGAACCCCCCCTCTCTCTCTCCCTCCTCTCTTTCTCTCTCTCTCCTCTCTCCCTCTCTCTCTCCCTTCCTCTCTGTCTCCCCTGTTCTTACTCGGTTTCAATTTCAATTTAAAGTGCTTTATTGGCATGGACAAAATTTGCATTTGTATTTCCAAAGCATGGATTCAATTTGTTTTAACACAAACATATGCTCTCTCTTTCTCCCTCCTCTCTTTCTCTCCCTCTCTCTATCTTCTTCCTCCTCTCTCTCTCCCTCTCTCTTTTTCCTCTCTGCCTCTCTCTCATTCTCTCTCTCTCCCTCTCTCTCCCTCCCTCTCTCCCTCTCTCCTTCTCTCCTTCTCCCTCTCTCTCCCTCTCTCTCATTCCCTCTCTCTCCCACTCTCTCTCCCTCTCCCTCTCTCTCCCTCTCAATTCAATTCAATTTTCAATTCAAGTGGCTTTATTGGCATGACCATTCCATTTACAGTGTTGCCAAAGCATTGTTGTATTAAAATAAAAATATAATAACAACAACATTTTTTTAAAATAAAATAAAATAATGATAATAATAATGACAGTGAAGACAGAACAATAACAACCAGCAGACAACAATCAACATTCTCTCTCTCCCTCTCTCTCTCTTTCCCTCTCTCCCTCTTCCTCTCTCTCATTCGCTCTCTCCTCTCTCTCAGTACAGTGTTAATGTCTCTCTCTCTCTCTCTCTCTCTCTCTCTCTCACAGTACAGTGTTAATGTCTCTCTCTCTCTCTCTCTCTCTCTCTCTCTCAGTACAGTGTTAATGTCTCTCTCTCTCTCTCTCTCTCTCACAGATGTGTACCCTGAGCTCCCACTCCCGCCCCCTCCCTCCACCCACACACCCAGTTTCCATAGAAACATGGCCCCCCCACAGTCTCATAAAGAGACCGACAGCACCAAGGATGACGTCTTCTTCCTCTGACTGCCACGCCCACCAGGGTTCATTAAGGGACATGTATTACCAGCCGGAGCAGGGCTGGGTGCACCGCCAAGTAGCTTTAATGCTCCTTTTTTAAACTTTAAACTTGTTAAAAGGGTTACCTTGGTGATTCGGTCCCTGTGAGAGAGGTTGCTTGTAGACTGCTCTTTAGAATGTTATGGAAATGGATGTATATGTAAGAGTGCAGGAGTTTATTAACCCTCACTGACCTAGCCCTAGCCCTCATTGATTCTGTGTGTCATCTCCATGGCCGAGAGTCTCACTGGCATTTTACTGAAGTGCTGTAAACTGTGTGTAAATGCAGTGTGTATATTATATGTGTGTAAATGCAGTGTGTATGTTACATGTGTGTAGATGCAGTGTGTATGTTACATGTGTGTAAATGCAGTGTGTATATTGTAGGTGTGTAAATGCGGTGTGTATGTTGTATGTGTGTAAATGCAGTGTGTATGTTGTATGTGTGTAAATGCAGTGTGTATATTATATGTGTGTAAATGCAGTGCGTATGTTGTATGTGTGTGAATGCGGTGTGTATGTTATATGTGTGTAAATGCAGTGTGTATGTTGCATGTGTGTGAATGCAGTTGTGTATGTTGTATGTGTGTAAAAGCAGTGTCTGTTACATGTGTGTAAATGCGGTGCGTATGTTACATGTGTGTAAATGCAGTGTGTATGTTGCATGTGTGTGAATGCAGTTGTGTATGTTATATGTGTGTAAATGCAGTGTGTATGTGATATGTGTCTTCATACAGATATACAGTGCAGTCTGTAAGTATTTGGACAGTTCTGTACTACACATTGGGTTTTTAATGAAATTATGAATATGAGGTTAAAATGCAGACTGTTATCTTATGAGGTATTTACATCAATATAGGGCGATCCGTTTAGGAATTTCATCCAATTTTATACCTAGCCACCCCCCCACCCCCCCATTTTACGGGACCAAAAGTAATTGGACAGTTGCCTTTTCAGCTGTTTCAGATTAGCCGGGTGTATTCAATTGTTTCCTTAATACAAGTATGAGAAAGCTTTTAGTGACTAATGTTGATTCTAGGCTTTTGATTGCCTTTTGAAGTCTGTTGGCATTTTTCATCAATCTGTTTCATTGGAGTATAAAAATGAGGTAACAAGCATGCCAAATTTCTTTGTCATCTATCAGCTTGGGAAAAGCCAAAGAACTGTCCATTTAGAAGAGACCGGTAGTAATTTACCTCACAAGTCTGGTAATGAAAACATAGCATTTAGGTCTTTTAATATATGAAGCATTTGGAATGGTTTCCAACTTGAAGATGAGGGCACAAGTGCACGTTGTCCCCGCGGATGGTGAGGAAGGCCATAAAGAACCCAAGGGTTGCAGAACCTACACACAGTGTAAAACTCTCATTTCATGATACTGTCACATCACATACAATGTTCCTGTTTCATCACTTCCTGTCTCATCACTTCCAACAACATCACATTGCAATAGAACTGATTATGCCTTCAGCACTACATAACCAGCCCTGCTAGCATCTTCTGTACCACTAGAGGGCAGGATCTGAAGCGGGATCGTCAGTAGTCTCTGTGAGGTCAGGATGGTTTCACTCCGTTACCCATAATGCCTGATCACCTGAGAGACACGTCTCTTCATGGGCTATTCCAGTTAAGTACTGGCTAAAGTGTCTTTAATGCCAGTGTATGGTGTTCACTCTGTCAACCTGTCAACATGCTGTAAGATAGTCATGAATTTTACTACATGAACTGCAATGTAATGTTGACGTTTTTGTGGTTTGGTTTAAGGTTGCTACCCCTCCTTGATGCAACCCACACAAACACATTATACTTCCTAACTGCACACACACACACACTCGCACACACATATGCTACACGCTACACACCCTAACCTCCACGCACACACCCTTCAGGCTTGCTGTACTGTGCCTCTTTAGGGCTTGGAGGTTGTTTATCAGATGGGCAGCTTGTGTGTTGGATGTTGAAGGAACTCATTGCTAATTGTTGCTGGAGTAAAACGATTAATCATTAGGCTGCAATCACACACCAATAAAGGTCACAGCTTATCTGACATGGCCTGAACGATGCAGTAATGGAGCCACACGGTCTGGAGCCCTCAGATTACTGCCATATCTGCTGCATTCTGGATTTTTGAGCACAGGTGGTGATTGGATGTTTGAGCGCAGGTGGTGATTGGATGTTTGAGCGCAGGTGGTGATTGGATGTTTGTTTTGCTCAGAAGAGCATAAAAATCTGGCCTTGGTGGGGCAGACATTTTTTTACACAATTTATTTCTGAGGGTGTTTAGCCACTTTCGATTCATATGAAGTGCATAGTTCCTCATAATATTTATAAGAATAATAATGCCTCATGTCAAGACTTGCTATGGCTGGATCTGCTCTGTAGATTAATCCTGAGACAATAATTTACAGAATAAAACCAAATGTCAGGAAGCCATTCATCATGCCACCTTTCAACTGTTTTTCTAGGTATTTGATCCAAAAATGTCTGCAGGCAGTGGCAGGGTCTTATGTTTTTCTTTTCTGCTCTGAATCCCTGGAGATGTCTGGCTGAGGTAATTCACACAGGGTGTGAAGCAGGCCTGGTGTCCTTTCAGTTCAGGGTTAAATTCGCAATAATCCCCCACAGGGCTCTGGCTCAGTCCCTCAGTCTATGGGAAATGAACTAAATAAACTAAAATCACTGAATTTAACCAGCCTCTGCTTGTTTGCTGCCCCTCTAAAATCTCTCACTTATCTCTCCTCTCTCTCTGCTACCACTTGTGTATGTGTGTTAAAAACTCAGAATTCATTATTCCCCCTCCTTGTGTGTATATGTGGTCCACACCCGGTCCACACCATGCTCAGAGGGAACAGGACCGGGCCTGTAGGGCCGCTTGGAGACACAGATAAAGTAGCCATGGTGCATTAGCCCAGAGGCACACGCACACACCATATATCATGTGGCAGATTGGTGGAGGCTGTTCAGACCTGCAGGGTGTAAATCTACTGCCTTTGATCCTGGGAGGTGAGAGGGGAGGCACGCACTGTTCCACCCTGAGGGTCTAAAGGCCGTGTCCTGTGGAAGGAGAGACTGCCACAGTGGGAGGCCAATCCCACTTTTACTCTGAGTATTCCCCTGATCACTGCATGGTGGTGACATATTTCTTCTTGATTTGTAATCCACTGATTCACATGTGGCTGAAGTGCAGTTTTTATTAAAGGGTATTTTTATGCTTTTTGTAAGTTAGAAATTAAATCTTGTTTTATACATAGTCTCCCTACTTCAGGGCATGTAATTCAGTTGCTTCCTTGGTGCAATATGGATATACCTTAATACAGGTATAAGAAAGTTTTCAGTATCTAATCTTGATTCTAGGCTTTTCATTGCCATTCAATATCTTGGCACGTACTGGTGTTCATAATGAATAAAGGCGCTATATAAATGCCAACCATTTACCATTTAATGACGTCTATCTTAACAGATGCTCCAGGACCTGTAGAATTTTTCATGTTCGACAAAGAATAAAGACCACCCACCATATTTCGAAATGCATGGGATCTAATCCTACATCAGTCCCTCCATTGGAATTGCATGGTACTGCATGACGTGATGTAGGAATAGATCCCCTATATTTAGAAATTTGTCTGGTGGTCTTTCTTTTTTTAAAATATGAAACATTCTACAGGTCCTGGAGCACTTGTTAAGATAGACCTGATCATGAACACCAGTACATATCAAGAAATTAAAGCAATGCCCCCATTCCCCCCGAAATTAGTTTACAAGATTAATATTTTCATTTAAAAATGTTCTTTTGAATGCAGTTATGTGTACTTAACTAAGCAGATAATTATATCACATAATGAAATATCAAGTGTTTATAGACAAGGTGGTTTTACTGTGTGGCTGATCAGTGTGTATATATATAAGTCCTATGTTATATATTTACTGTATAAGGGTGAAGCTTCTCCCTACACGCACAGTCATGATGGTAAATCTAGTCTGGCATGAAGAGTAGAGGGTTCAGTAGTAGTTCAGTAGTCCTCTGGCATGAAGAAATGTATTATCTGAGGACATTGCCTTCTGGCCCCAGCATTAAAACGTATATAAACAGACATCACATGACAGGAAATGTAGTCTGATAAACAGGAAGTGAGAGTGCACTTCAGTTTTATTGATCATAAAGCAGAAATGTGAATACAGAACCACACTTTTCAGGTGCTAACAAGCGTAAAACCGCTGATAATAAAAAAAAAGCAAATAACATTGCAACATCATTATCTTTATGAAGAACTGTAAAATGTAAAAAGCTGTACAATAATGGCTCAATAAAGCAGCATTAAGCTTTACAACTCTTCACACATCGAGCCATGGCCCCTCCCCCTCAAGCCCCCAAGTCCTGCCCCCAACCCATAGCGCC
>NC_083764.1:68117754-68150254 GCF_963514075.1 Conger conger | reverse complement strand
ATCAGAATCACTTTATTCGCCAAGTAATTTTCACATACAAGGAATTTGCTGTGGTTTGTAGGAGCATACAGACAACATAAAGAATAATACAAAATTAGAAACATAGATATAAAATAAAGTAGAATGTAAATAGAAATAAAAATGAATATTTACAATACAGGATGATTCTGAAGCAGGGTATGTGAAATATTATTAAAGTGCAAAATCTCAAGTCTATGGGGGCGGGATAAGAGCCTGTGACCATGGGGGGTCCCGGGCCTTGTTGACGTTGCTCACAGGGAGACAGTGCGTTGATGTAACGTGTCTATGGGGGTGGTGTAAGGGTTCTGTGACAGTGGGGGTTCCCGGGCCTTATTGACGTTGATCACAGGGAGACAGTGCGTTGATGTAACGTGTCTATGGGGGTGGTGTAAGGGTTCTGTGACAGTGGGGGGTCCCCCGGGCCTTGTTGACGTTGATCACAGGGAGACAGTGCGTTGATGTAACGTGTCTATGGGGGTGGTGTAAGGGTTCTGTGACAGTGGGGGGTCCCGGGCCTTGTTGACGTTGCTCACAGGGAGACAGTGCGTTGATGTAACGTGTCTATGGGGGTGGTGTAAGGGTTCTGTGACAGTGGGGGCTCCCGGGCCTTGTTGACGTTGATCACAGGGAGACAGTGCGTTGATGTAACGTGTCTATGGGGGTGGTGTAAGGGTTCTGTGACAGTGGGGGGTCCCGGGCCTTGTTGACGTTGCTCACAGGGAGACAGTGCGTTGATGTAACGTGTCTATGGGGGTGGTGTAAGGGTTCTGTGACAGTGGGGGGTCCCGGGCCTTGTTGACGTTGCTCACAGGGAGACAGTGCGTTGATGTAACGTGTCTATGGGGGTGGTGTAAGGGTTCTGTGACAGTGGGGGGTCCCGGGCCTTGTTGACGTTGCTCACAGGGAGACAGTGCGTTGATGTAACGTGTCTATGGGGGTGGTGTAAGGGTTCTGTGACAGTGGGGGGTCCCGGGCCTTGTTGACGTTGCTCACAGGGAGACAGTGCGTTGATGTAACGTGTCTATGGGGGTGGTGTAAGGGTTCTGTGACAGTGGGGGGTCCCGGGCCTTGTTGACGTTGCTCACAGGGAGACAGTGCGTTGATGTAACGTGTCTATGGGGGTGGTGTAAGGGTTCTGTGACAGTAGGGGTTCCCGGGCCTTGTTGACGTTGCTCACAGGGAGACAGTGCGTTGATGTAACGTGTCTATGGGGGTGGTGTAAGGGTTCTGTGACAGTGGGGGCTCCCGGGCCTTGTTGACGTTGCTCACAGGGAGACAGTACATTGATGTAACGTGTCTATGGGGGTGGTGTAAGGGTTCTGTGACAGTGGGGGGTCCCGGGCCTTGTTGACGTTGCTCACAGGGAGACAGTACATTGATGTAACGTGTCTATGGGGGTGGTGTAAGGGTTCTGTGACAGTGGGGGCTCCCGGGCCTTGTTGACCTTCTCTGCAGAGCGGATGATACGCTGCAGTCTGCCCTTGTCCTTGGCAGTGGCAGCAGCATACCAGATAGTGATGGAGGAGGTGAGGATGGACTCAATTATGGCGGTGCAGAAGTGCACCATCATTGTCTTTGGCAGGTTGAACTTCTTCAACTGCCGCAAGAAGAACATCCTCTGCTGGGCTGTTTTGGTGAGGGAGCTGATGTTCAGCTCCCACTTGCGGTCCAGGGAGATGATGTTCCCAGAAAGCGGCATGACTCCACAATGTTGACAGGGGAGTCTCTCATGGTGATGGGGGCGGGTGGGGCTGGGTTCTTTCTGAAGTCTTCACAGCGTTGAGCTCCAAGTTGTTCTGACTGCACCAGGTCACCAGCTGGTCAATCTCCCACCTGTAGGCGGACTCATACCCACCAGAGATAAGTCCAATAAGGGTTGTGTCATCTGCCAACTTCAGGAACTTGACAGACTGGAAGTGCAGCTGTTGGTGTACAGGGAAAGAGCAGAGGGGAAAGAACGCAGCCTTGGGGGGACCGGTGCTGATGGTCCGGGAGTCAGAGACATGGTTTCCCAGCTTCACGTGCTGCCTCCTGTCAGACAGGAAGTCTGTGATCCACCTGCAGGTCGAATCAGGCACGTTCAGCTGGGAGAGCTTGTCCTGTAGCAAAGTTAGCATTATTGTGTTGAAGGCAGAGCTGAAATCCACAAACAGGATCCTGGATCCATGGATTTGAGGTGGGACAGCATAAGGCGCTCAAAAGACTTCATCACCACAGAGGTCAGGGCGACGGGTCTGTAATCATTCAGTCCTGTGATCCTTGGCTTTTTGGGGACTGGGATGATGGTGGAGGTCTTGAAGCAATCTGGTACGTGGCAAGTCTCCAGTGAGGTGTTAAAAATGTCTGTGAACACCGGAGACAGCTGATCAGCACAGTGCTTCAGGGTGTCTGGCCCGACTGCTTTGCGGGGGTTCTGCCTCTTGAAGATCCTGTTGATATCTCTGTCCAGTAAGGACAGAGGTGTCTCTGAGGTGAGTAGCTGTGGAGTGGCCCAGCCTCCTGCTGTGATGGAGGAGGGGGGCTGGAGCTGATGGCTGGTGTCATGGGGGGGGATGGTGTCAGGACTGTCCCATTGACCTTCAAAGCGACAGTAGAACTCGTTCAGGTTGTTGGCCAGGCGTGAATTATTCATAGAGTGGGGTGTTTTGTTTTGTAGTTTGTGATCTGTCTGAACCCTTTCCAGACAGAAGCAGAGTCATTGGCTGAGAACTGGTGTTGCAGCTTCTCTGAGTACAGTCGTTTAGCTTCTCGCACCTCCTTGCTAAACTTGTACATGGCCACTTTAAACATGACTCTGTCCCCACTCCTAAATGCCTCTTCCTTCTCTGACCTTAACTGTCTGAGTTTGGCTGTGAACCAAGGGTTTGTCGTTGTTGTAACCCACCCTGGTGCGTGATGGTACACAGCTGTCCTCACAGAAGCTGATGTAGGAAGTCACTGCCTCTGTGTTCTCATCCAGATTGTTGGTAGCAGTCCTGAAAACATCCCAGTCGGTGCAGTCCAAACAGGCCTGAAGATCCTCCACAGCTTCACTGGTCCACTTCTTTGATGTCCTCACAACAGGCTTAGAGAGCTTTAATGTCTGCCTGTATGCAGGAATCAGGTGGAACATGACATGGTCAGAGTCCCAGTGCAGCACGGGGGACGGCATGATACGCACTGCTAGCTGTGGTGTAACCGTGATCCAGGATGTTCTTCTCTCTGGTCGGACATTTAATAAACTGACTGTATTTGGGGAGTTCATGGCTGAGGCGAGGACAATAACTAAAGAGTCCAGGTTTGTCCGCTCCACACACAGCATGCGCTGTGCCTCCTGCATGTTAGCCTGCGGTGGAATGTAAACACCGACCGAGGAACGAAACAAACTCACGGGGGGAGTAGAAGGGTTTGCAGTTTATGAGAAAAGATTCCAGATCAGGAGAACAGTGTTGTAGGATCACTGTGACGTCATTACACCAGCCACTGTTAATGTAAAAGCACAAACCTCCGCCTTTCGTTTTGCCGGAAAGTTCTGTGTCGCAATCCGCTCTGAAGAGTTGGAAGCCTGCCAGCTGCAGTGCAGAATCCGGTATCGATCCACACAGCCACGCCTCCGTGGAACACAAAGCAGAAGATGAAGAAAAGTCTCTGTTTTTACCCAACATTAGCTGAAGTTCATCCAGTTTGTTTCCCAGTGAACGCACACTGTGTGATATCCGCAAGCACAGTGTCTTCCTCTCCTCTCCGTTTCACTGGAGGTACAAAGGTGAGCGCACCTTTGACCACAATGTTCAGTAGTTCCACAGATGTGGCGATGAATGTGGGAAATAAATCTATAGGGGTTGTAGCCCTGATGTTCATGAGCTCTTCTCTTGTGTACGAGCTTCCAGAATTATCGCAAAACACTGAATTAACAAGCAAAGCAAGACAATATAACGCGCACCGACAGACGGAGGCAACCGTCCATGGCGCCATCTTGATCATCAAATGAGTGTTGGTGTGGATGAGTGTTGGTGTGAGTGAGTGTTGGTGTGAGTGTTGGTGTGGATGAGTGGTGAGTGTTGGTGTGGGTGAGTGTTGGTGTGGATGAGTGTTGGTGTGTGTGAGTGGTGAGTGTTGGTGTGTGTGAGTGTTGGTGTGAGTGAGTGTTGGTGTGGGTGGGTGTTGGTGTGAGTGAGTGTTGGTGTGAGTGTTGGTGTGGATGAGTGGTGAGTGTTGGTGTGAGTGAGTGTTGGTGTGTGTGAGTGGTGAGTGTTGGTGTGAGTGAGTGTTGGTGTGGGTGAGTGTTGGTGTGAGTGTTGGTGTGGGTGAGTGTTGGTGTGAGTGTTGGTGTGGGTGAGTGTTGGTGTGTGTGAGTGGTGAGTGTTGGTGTGAGTGTTGGTGTGTGTGTTGGTGTGTGTGATTGTTGGTGTGAGTGAGTGTTGGTGTGAGTGTTGGTGTGTGTGTTGGTGTGGGTGAGTGTTGGTGTGTGTGAGTGTTGGTGTGAGTGAGTGTTGGTGTGAGTGTTGGTGTGGGTGAGTGTTGGTGTGTGTGTTGGTGTGGGTGAGTGTTGGTGTGTTGGTGTGAGTGAGTGTTGGTGTGAGTGTTGGTGTGGGTGAGTGGTGAGTGTTGGTGTGAGTGTTGGTGTGTGTGAGTGGTGAGTGTTGGTGTGGGTGGGTGTTGGTGTGAGTGTTGGTGTGGGTGTGAGTGTTGGTGTGTGTGAGTGGTGAATGTTGGTGTGGGTGGGTGTTGGTGTGAGCGTTGGTGTGGGTGAGTGGTGAAAATGTGGCACTCACACAATGGCTGGGATGTTGCAGTCCCCATCTGTCTCTTGGTGCCTGTACGCCACGACCAGGTGTCTGATCTTCTTGGGGACAGTCCTGACATACTTCAGACAGCAGTCCTCGTAGGAGCCTGCAACAGGGCAAAACAAAGCAGGTTTTTAATATGTGTAAATATTAATATTAATATTATGACATTATGACTATCGGTCCGTCGTTAAGGCTACAGTGCTTCATTAAGGTGATCGGTGCTTCATTAAGTCTACAGTGCTTCATTAAGGTGATCGGTGCATTATTAAGGCTACAGTGCTTCATTTAGGTGATCAGTGCTTCATTCAGGCCTACCTGCTCCAGTAGACATGTTGGCAAGCACACAATGATATGGTTTTGTTCATATTTATAGCAATAATATTTTTACTCAGTTTTATTTTATGTTTGGTCATTTGTTATCCGGCATTTGTCCCACCATTTTAGTTAGCTAAGCTTGGGTCCGGTATCCAAAGGTAACCTAAGGTATGGTAATCGATCAGTAGCTAGGACTACCATTCTACTGCCAAAATGGCGGTGCTGTTTGTTTAGTATCCCTGGGTAATATGCTTCGTTACGCTGTCACCACTGTACAAATACTTTCACCCTACTTTCACCCTACTTTCACCCTGCCAAATGTGTCAGCCAAGCACCATCTAGATCAAATAGCCTTTCCTCCCGCAGGCCCTGGGATAAGATAAGTATATAAGCCCATGGTGGGCAGGGTGTGGATGTGCATCTTAGATCTGGCACAGTGAATTGTGTCAGTGTGGATTCCAGGGCCGGGTTTAGAGAGAGTTTAACACAGCTGCACAACCTGTACAGGAGGTGTGTACATGGTGCTGCCCACAGGGTGGGTACAGGGCAGGGTGTATGGTGTAGGGTGTAGGGGGTACAGTGCAGGGTGTAGAGTGTAGGGTGTAGGGGTACAGGGCAGGGTGTAGGGTGTAGGGGGTACAGTGCAGGGTGTAGAGTGTAGGGGGTACAGGGCAGGGTGTAGGGTGTAGGGGTACAGGGTAGGGTGTAGGGTGTAGGGGGTACAGGGAAGGGTGTAGGGTGTAGAGTGTAGGGGGTACAGGACAGGGTGTAGGGTGTAGGGTGTATAGTGTAGGGGGTACAGGGTAGGGTGTAGGGTGTAGGGGGTACTGGGTAGGGTGTAGGGGGTACAGGGTAGGGTGTAGGGTATAGGGGGTACAGGGCAGGGTGTATGGTGTCGGGTGTAGGGGTACAGGGCAGGGTGTAGGGTGTAGGGGGTACAGTGCAGGGTGTAGAGTGTAGGGGGTACAGGGTAGGGTGTAGGGGGTACAGGGTAGGGTGTAGGGTATAGGGGGTACAGGGCAGGGTGTATGGTGTCGGGTGTAGGGGTACAGGGCAGGGTGTAGGGTGTAGGGTGTAGGGGGTACTGGGTAGGGTGTAGGGTGTAGAGTGTAGGGGATACAGGGTAGGGTGTAGGGGGTACAGGGCAGGGTGTAGGGTGTAGGGTGTAGAGTGTAGGGGGTACAGGGTAGGGTGTAGGGTGTAGGGGGTACAGGGCAGGGTAGGGTGCAGGGTGTAGGGTGTAGGGGGTACAGGGCAGGGTGCAGGGTGTAGAGTGTAGGGGGTACAGGGTAGGGTGTAGGGTGTAGGAGGTACAGGGCAGGGTGCAGGGTGTAGGGTGCAGGGTGTAGGGTGTAGTGGGTACAGGGTATGGTGTAGGGTGTAGGGGGTACAGGGCAGGGTGTAGGGTGTAGGGTGTATGGGGTACTGGGTAGGGTGTAGAGTGTAGGGGGCACAGGGCAGGGTGTAGGGTGCAGAGTGTAGGGGGTACAGGGTAGGGTGTAGGGTGTAGGGTGTAGAGTGTAGTGGGTACAGGGTAAGGCGTAGGGTGTAGGGTGTATGGGGTACTGGGTAGGGTGTAGGGTGTAGAGTGTAGGGAGTACAGGGCAGGGTGTAGGGTGTAGAGTGTAGGGGGTACATGGTAGGGTGTAGGGTGTAGGGTGTAGAGTGTAGGGGGTACAGGGTAGGGTGTAGGGTGTAGGGTGTAGGGGGTACAGGGTAGGGTGTAGAGTGTAGGGGTACAGGGTAGGGTGTAGGGTGTAGGGTGTAGAGTGTAGGGGGTACAGGGTAGGGTGTAGAGTGTAGGGGGTACAGGGTAGGGTGTAGGGTGCAGGGTGTAGAGTGTAGTGGGTACAGGGTAGGGTGTAGGGTGTAGGGTGTATGGGGTACTGGGTAGGGTGTAGGGTGTCGAGTGTAGGGGGCACAGGGCAGAGTGTAGGGTGTAGAGTGTAGGGGGTACAGGGTAGGGTGTAGGGTGTAGGGTGTAGAGTGTAGTGGGTACAGGGCAGGGTGTAGGGTGTAGGGTGTATGGGGTACTGGGTAGGGTGTAGAGTGTAGGGGGTACAGGGCAGGGTGTAGGGTGTAGAGTGTAGGGGGTACAGGGTAGGGTGTAGGGTGTAGAGTGTAGGGGGTACATGGTAGGGTGTAGGGTGTAGGGTGTAGAGTGTAGGGGGTACAGGGTAGGGTGTAGGGTGTAGGGTGTAGAGGGTACAGGGTAGGGTGTAGGGTGTAGGGTGTAGAGTGTAGGGGGTACAGGGTAGGGTGTAGAGTGTAGGGGGTACAGGGTAGGGTGTAGGGTGCAGGTGTAGGGTGTAGGGGGTACAGGGTAGGGTGTAGGGTGTAGGGGGTACAGGGTAGGGTGTAGGGTGTAGGGTGTAGAGTGTAGGGGGTACAGGGTAGGGTGTAGGGTGTAGGGTGTAGAGGGTACAGGGTAGGGTGTAGGGTGCAGGGGGTACACGGTAGGGTGTCGGGTGTAGAGTGTAGGGGGTACAGGGTAGGGTGTAGGGTGTAGGGGGTACAGGGTAGGGTGTAGGGGGTACAGGGTAGGGTGTAGGGGGTACAGGGTAGGGTGTAGGGTGCAGGGGGTAGGAGTGGTACCTTGTGCCAGCGTGAGGCAGACGCAGGCCAGGAGAAGGAGGAAGGTCAGGAGTCTTAGTTTCATGTCTGAGAGAGAGAGAGTGAGAGAGAGAGGGAAAGAAAGAGAGAGGGAGAGAGAGGGAAAGAGGGAGAGAGTGAGTGAGAGAGAGAGAAAGAGGGGGGAGAGGGAAAGAGAGAGAGATGGGGGAGGGAGAGAGAGGGAGAGAGAGGGAGGGGAGAGAGAGGGAGAGGGAGAGAGAGGGAGGGGGGAGAGAGGGAGAGGAAGAGAGAGAGGGAGAGAGAGGGAGGGAGAGAGAGAGGGAAAGAGGGAGAGAGAGGGAGGGGGAGAGAGGGAGAGAGAGGGAGGGGGGAGAGAGGGAAAGAGGGAGAGAGAGGGAAAGAGAGGGAGAGAGAAAGAGAGAGAGAGAAAGGGAAAGAGAGGGAGAGATCCTTTCAACCAGCTGGTCCTGAAGCTCCTGACTAACCCCAACTAACACAACTTCACTAACACAACTTCACTAACACAACTTCACTAACACAACTTCACTAACACAACTTCACTAACACAACTTCTAAACATTGACAAAGTACAGACTCAGCGAGCACAGTCTGGCTATTGAGACCGGGCGCCAGCAGCAGACCTGGCACCCCAGAGAAGAGAGGCTGTTCTCCCACTGTGACAAACAGGACATGGAGACACACACACACACTCTCACACACACACACACACACACACACACTCACACTCACACACACACACACACATACACACACACACACACATACACACACACACACACTCTCACACACACTCTCACACACACACACACTCACACTCACACACACACACACACACACACACACACTCACACTCACACACACAGACCTGGCACCCCAGAGAAGAGAGGCTGTGCTCCCACTGTGACAAACAGGACATGGAGACACACACACACACTCTCACACACACACACACATACACACACTCTCACACTCTCACACACACACACACACACACACACACACACACACATACACACACACACTCTCACACACACACACACACACACTCTCACACACACCCCACACACACACACACACACACACACACTCACACACACACCCCACACACACACACACACACACACACATACACACACACACTCTCACACACACACACACACACACTCTCACACACACACACACACATACACACACACACACTCTCACACACACACACACACACACACACACACACACACACACACACACACACACACACTCACACTCACACACACAGACCTGGCAGCCCGGAGAAGAGAGGCTGTGCTCCCACTGTGACAAACAGGACATGGAGACAGACCGCACTTCCTTACTCAGTGTGAAAAATACAAAGACATTTGAGAACTCCTTTTTCCAAAAAGCTGTACCTGAGGCCCTCCTACAGCAGCACCCCTGACCCCCACCAATAAAGGCACAGATATGTTTTAATGATATAATGTATATTTGTAGTTATTAATATCACATTATATTTATAATTTGTATTACTAGTATAATTACATAATTAGTAGTAGCATAATACATTCTATATAGTATACATGTTTTTGTTAATATTATAATTACTTAAAATGCTTTGGCAATATGTATTGCAAAATATGTCATGCCAATAAAGCGTTTTGAAATTGAAAATGTAAATTGAGAGGGAGGGAGAGGGAGAGATAAACAGCCCAACCCAATCTTATCTACTCCACTCCCTGCCTTCAGTCTTCTTCTGGGGACCTTGAACCCTGGAGAATTTCGGAGAAACAGAAACTGCACCTGTTGGCTGAATGCTGTTAACAAGGACTGACATTACCTCCAGCAAACAGCTCCAGAGCACAAAACACACCTGCGCTCTCATCGTACCCCTCACCTTTGGAGGCAGGGACACGCAGGGCAGTTCTTCATATGTGGAAATGAGAGACACCATACAAGTGCTCTGAATGTATCATATAATATATACAATATCAAAATCCTATCAAAGTGCTCTGGATGTACAATATCAAAATCCTATCAAAGTGCTCTGAATGTACAATATCAAAATCCTATCAAAGTGCTCTGAATGTACAATATCTAAATCCTATCAAATTGCCAGATTACATTACATTACATGTAATGCAGATGAACAACATATTTATGGCGCGAACTCATTTTGATCAAAAATGTCAGAACCTTATGAGTTCTCGATTTGATTATATAATTGACATTGTTCAATTGTTCAGTGCAAATGTACTGCAAAAAAATAAGTATTTTAGTATTGTATTGAAACTTAAAATCGGATTTATTTCATTTATTTTTTTAAATAAGGCGAAAAATATTGCCATGGAGGTTTCAAGATTTGCCAATGTAATCAGAAAATGTCACTTTTCAAGCAAACATAAATTTAATGCCTTAGGTATTGCCCCTTTTCTTGACACAAGCTAGAAATTGACATCCCATAAATAACATGGCTACTATTCTTGAACCCTTTTGACTACAGGCATAATCCTGGGCTTTTCTGAAAGGCAACTAGAACTGACAACACTGGACAAATCTCCTTTCAATTCTCCTTTGATGACAAAATCACCCAAAATGAGCATTCTGCATTGATTTGTTCTAAGCTATGACTAGGTGCTGTTCCAAAAGGACACATGGAAACTAAATGATATGAGGTGTAAAACACTTTATATCCTGAACAAAAAGTCAGTCACCCTCCCCCTACTTCTCAGTCTTAACCTCCCTCTCTTTAGACGAGAGATTCCTTGGAAGTCCTCCAAAGGCAGATGTATTCCTGTACATCTGATGTATATTGTCTATTTAGATGTAGTTTTTTTTGTAAAACTTCAACCTTTTTTGGCATAAAATCAGTCTTAGCATGTGTATTGAAAATGCTATGGTTTTGTTATGCAGATTAAAATATTCTGTGTTGTTTTATGCAAGCCTAAGAAATGATGTGCCGTCTTTTCAGTCGTCACTTTAATAATGGGGCCTGTCCGGGGCTCTTTGCTGAGCTGTATTGTATTTTGCTGTATTTTCTTACACACAGATGTGGTAAGGCATTTTCATGTAAGTGGTTAAAGCAAGCTAATATTTCCTACTTGTGAGAAAAAAATAAGATCATGAGTCTAATTACCAAAAATCTTGTTCAGACAGGCCATTTGAATAAAGAAGAGTGTTCTCTGACTTTTTCATTTTGTCGTTGTATTTATTCAGTTGGTAATCTGACCTCCTTTACCCAGGTAATGGCAGGCTGTTCCTCAAACTGCCCATGCCACCATCCCAGCACTCACAAATACTCACACAGTGCAGAGCAGAGCCAAGGCTGAGGCGTTGAGTGCAGAAATGTGCTGTGTAATGTAATGTAGCTCCTGACACGGAGGGCGCAGATTCAGCAGATTCATTCTTACCTGTTTCGAGGGAACGCTGAAAGTGGCTCTCAGGTCTGAGGCTGAAAGTGGCTCTCAGGTCTCAGGTCTTGTCTGGTCTGCTACCTGGGCGGCCAGCACTTAAATAGTGAGAGAGAGAGACCCCTCCCACCCCTCCCCTGTCAGAGCTGAGTGACAGGTCAGTGGCGCCCTCTCTCCTTCTCTCTCTATCCCTCTCTCTCGCTCTCCCGCTCCCTCTCCCTCTCTCTCCTTTTCTCTCTATCCCTCTCTCTCTCTCTCGCTCTCTGTACTTTCACCTTTTGGGCAGAAGCATACAGAAGCGTGTCAGGTGTACAGGTGTGTCTCAGAACAGACTCTTCTCCTAAAGCATCCAGAGAAGCACCTCAGATTGTGTACCAGCACTGGGAGAGTTCCATAAACCCACTTCAGGAGGGAATACGGAGGGGGAATGTTTCAGAAACAAGCTGCAGGTGGGAATATGTGGGAATGTTTCAGAAATACTGCAGGTGGGAATATGTGGGAATGTTTCAGAAACACACTGCAGGTGGAAATACGGAAAAAGGGAATGTTCCACACTGAGAGAACCAGGAAGACTATAAAAGACACACCTTAATTTGGAATCATTATGGTTTCTTTCTGTACTGAGGAGAACTGTCAGCTTTGCTCCGGTCTTGGTCGCCCCTTCAGCCCTGGAACCGTTATCAGTGGCCCACACACAGCTGTCTAAACGGCAGCAAGAGCAGCGTGTTTCTGAGCAGCTGTGCCTCTACTGTGCCGAACTCGGGCTTTTCCTGGCAAACTGTCCGGTGGAAGGAAAGCCCGTCAGTAAATGAAAAGGTTCTGACAGGCACCTCTTTGGATTCTACCTCCTCTACCCCCCGCTCCATTAACAGTTAAACAGCAGGTCCGGGTTCTGTGGACAACACAAATTTAATATGCCCTATTCTGGAAGGTGCTTACTTCCTGTCTGATGACTGCTCTCCGGACTAATGTGCTCACTGGCGCCCCCTGGCCTAGGTCAACTGCATCACTGCTCCCGTGGGAATCTTCCCGGAAATCATCGTGAGGAAACCGCTTTCTGCCTCTTGAAGTCTCCTCCAGCTCCAGTGGTATTGGGCAGACCCTGGCTTTTCCGTCAGATTGACTGGGTGAAAGGGATCAGTGGGTGAAGTTGGTGGAGTGTTGGTGTTGTGGGTGAAGCCCCAGCTGTCACTGCTCATGTCTCCTGCATTACCCACTGAGGGGGCACCCACCCACCTGGAGCAATGACTGCCCCTTTCACCTGCTCCTGGGTACCACGCCCCCCAGAGGTCTGCTTATGCAGCTCTAATCCTCAATGGAGAAACACATGGTCACCCTGGCCACCAGTCTCACCTGCCCCTCCACATCGCCCGCCAGAGCAGAGTTTTTATTTGTGGAGAAGAAAGACAAATCACTCCGTCCCTGCATAGACTATTGAGGACCTGCCGTTAATTTCATCAGTATTCTCCACTCTTCAGAAGAGCCAGTTTTTCACCAAACGCGACCTTCAAAACGCCTACCACTTGGTCAGAATCAAAGAAGGGGACAAGTGGAAGACCATCTTTAACACCCCCAGTGGCCACTACAAGGAGCTTGTCATACCTTGTGATCAACGCCCGGACCATATTTCAGACCGTGGTCAATGATGTTCTGTGGGACATGGTCTCCCAATTCCTGTTTGTACATTCTGATCTTCTCCCCTTCCTTCAAAGAACACGTCAATTATGTCCGACAAGTTCTCAAATGCCTGCTGGAAAACTATTTGTGAATTTCATCAGACTACTGTACAGTTCCTGGGTTTCATGGTCTCTAGGGGTCAGCTCATTTCTACCGGAGGTTCAATTGTGGATACAGCGCTGTCACCTTAACCCTACAGAGAGAACACCAGGAGCTGTTAGCAGTCAAGGGCTCCTCCCTTCTATTCCTAGTGTGGACTGATCATCAGAACTTGAATGACCTCTGCTCAGCCAAGAAATGCCCGCTCCAAGCTCACTGGTCCTTGTTTTTCAACAATTCCAATCCACCCTCACCTACCGACCTGGAATCAAGAATGTCAAGCCTGATGCACTCTCCTGTCTACACTCACCTGCCTGTACCAAAGAGGGTCCTGTCTACACTCACCTGCTCATACCAAAGAGGGTCCTGTCTACTCTCCTGCCTGTACCAAAGAGGGTCCTGTCTACTCTCCTGCCTGTACCAAAGAGGGTCCTGTCTACACTCACCTGCTCATACCAAAGAGGGTCCTGTCTACTCTCCTGCCTGTACCAAAGAGGGTCCTGTCTACACTCACCTGCTCATACCAAAGAGGGTCCTGTCTACTCTCCTGCCTGTACCAAAGAGGGTCCTGTCTACTCTCCTGCCTGTACCAAAGAGGGTCCTGTCTACTCACCTGCCTGTACCAACAAGGGTCCTGTCTACTCACCTGCCTGTACCAACAAGGGTCCTGTCTACTCTCCTGCCTGTACCAACAAGGGTCCTGTCTCCATTCATTCTCCCAGAACTCTGGGCGCAGCCACCCTGCTGGAAACTGTCAAAATGAACTTTTTTTTTCCGGCTCCACGGTCTTCCTCTGGAGGTTATGTCAGGCAGGGGTCCCCAGTTTTCCAGCCATTTCTGGACGGCTTTTTGCTCCCTAATTCCATTACATTACATTACAAGGCATTTAGTAGACGCTCTTATCCAGAGAGACATACAACAAAGTGCAGATACAAACACAAGTACAAGTGTGAAGAGGACCTGAGAGGACAGTACAGTTCCGAGTCCTAGTGTAACCATACAGATAATCAGAACACTTGAAGAATACATCAACTTCCAAACTAGCATACCACAGTTGGCAGCTAGAATACCCCAAGTACACCAATACAATAGCTAATACAAAAAACAACAATATCTATACAACTATATAAGTGCCATTACAGTCTATGGTATATATAAGGCTAATGGGGCGACATGGCTCAGGCAGTAAGAGCAATCGTCTGGCAGTCGGAGGGTTGCCGGTTCGATCCCCCGCCCGGGCTGTGTCGAAGTGTCCCTGAGCAAGACACCTAACCCCCAAATGCTCCTGACGAGCTGGTCGGGGCCTTGCATGGCAGCCAATCGCCGTCAGTGTGTGAGTGTGTGTATGAATGGGTGAATGGAGAAGCATCAATTGTACAGCGCTTTGGATAAAGGCGCTATATAAATGCTTGCCATTTACCATTTAATCATGGTGGTGAGTTAAGGAGGGAAAGGTGTAGCTTGAAGAGATGAGTCTTCAGTCTGCACTTGAAAGAGGGAACCAAGGCCAGCCTGTCCTCTAGGTTTCACCCTGACTCAAACTGACAGGAAAGGATAGGGCCTGTTCTGCCTGGTCACTGCCCTGGCTCAACATGCTCCCTCGGGTGGAATAACCCTAACCCTAACTCCCTTCCGGGCCCCTTCTACGTGCTGCCTCAGCTGCCAGCCGCCACTCTTCCTGAAGGAGGAGAAGGAGACTGAGATTCTTGCTCCCTGGCCTTGGAGGAGGGCTAGCGGCATGCCACTCTATTACAGTACCGGGATGTCCCGCTCCTCACTACACTGTGGGTCAAAAGGTCTGGCTATCCTCCCGGGTCATTCCCCTCTATGCAGTCTGCTGCCAGCTCCCCCTGTGATTCATCAGTCCCTATTCCATCACCAAGGGCATCAGTCCCTCTGCTGTTCACCTGTACCTGCCTCCTCCCCTATCCCTCTGCTGTTCACCTGTACCTGCCTCCTCCCCTATCCCTCTGCTGTTCACCTGTACCTGCCTCCTCCCCTATCCCTCTGCTGTTCACCTGTACCTGCCTCCTCCCCTATCCCTCTGCTGTTCACCTGCAGCTCCCTCCTCCCCTATCCCTCTGCTGTTCACCTGTACCTGCCTCCTCCCCTATCCCTCTGCTGTTCACCTGTACCTGCCTCCTCCCCTATCCCTCTGCTGTCCACCTGTACCTCCCTCCTCCCCTATCCCTCTGCTGTTCACCTGTACCTCCCTCCTCCCCATCCCTCTGCTGTTCACCTGTACCTGCCTCCTCCCCTATCCCTCTGCTGTTCACCTGTACCTGCCTCCTCCCCTATCCCTCTGCTGTTCACCTGTACCTCCCTCCTCCCCTATCCCTCTGCTGTTCACCTGTACCTCCCTCCTCCCCTATCCCTCTGCTGTTCACCTGTACCTGCCTCCTCCCCTATCCCTCTGCTGTTCACCTGTACCTCCCTCCTCCCCTATCCCTCTGCTGTTCACCTGTACCTGCCTCCTCCCCTATGCCACATCCATTGCACGTGTCAAGCCTGACAATGTGTCCTGTCTCATTTTTTCTACAGGATTTTGGACTGTGTTTGGTACTGTTTGTGTTGATTGCCTACCTGTGTATAATCCACTGCCTGCCTCTTTGACCACAAACTTGATTATCTACGTTGGTGCATTTGGAGAGTGTGTGTCAGGGCGTTGGGAGTGTATGTGTGTGTGTGTGTGTGTGTGTGTTTGTATGTGCATTGTGAGAGCGTGTATGTGTGCATTGGTAGTGCATGTGCATTGGGAGTGTGTGTGTGTGTGTGCATTGGGAGAGTGTGTGCATTGTTACTGTGTTTGTGTGTGCATTTGGAGTGTATGTATGTTTGCATTGGGAGTGAATGTGTGTGTGTTTGCATTTGGAGAGTGTGTGTGAGTACATTGGGAGTGTGTGTGTGTGTGTGTATGTGTGTGTGTGTACATTGGCATAATGTGTGTATGAGCATGTGTGTAAGGCATGTGTGATGAAACATTTCAGAATGTGTCACAAATAACATCTGATCTTAGGGTAGTCTGGTGGGACGTGGTTCCAGCTTGGCAACGCTTCCATCAAACCTGCTCCTTCGTCGTAATCATCATCATCATCACTGTGTGCATCTGCCACAGCTGTCCAATAAAAAGCTGGGCTTTTATTCAGTCCATATGTGTTTGACTTATAAATCAATGAAACTGTTGCACATTGTGTCAAATTCACTCATTCATGTCCATGCAGGCTCGGTGTCGGAACACAGTCCTTGTTGCACGCCACATAACTGTGTGGCCTGACCAAGATATTAAATATCCAAACTCATGTCATGTTCAAAGAACAACCAAAAAAACACATGAAACAGACATTGAACAGAAAAGGGCACAGCTCTCCTAAAATAACACTTTTTTAAGCAAAAACAGCAGTGATTGTGGCCTTCAGGCCAAAGAATGGAATTTGTACCTTAACCTCATTGCTATTTTTGCTAAAATGTAATAATATATAATATAAAATGCCCTCATTTAGAATGCCCTAATGTAGAATGCCTACTCAAAAACGTCAAGTCAGCTGCTGCATCTTATCACTGTATGGTTTGCATGTTGGGTTCATAGAGACTAACCGCATATGACACCATTTATATAAAATTGATGTCTCAGAAGAAATTCATAAGATCGAGTGCTAAATTACACTAAATAAATGCACGGCCTATATGGAATATGCCATATTACATTTGACAATGGTAAACGGTAAGAAATGTTGGATTCATGAGCTTTTTTCACTCTGTTTTCCAACATTTTGGACACTGTTTAAACTTGCCCCATAACTGTTTAAACTTGCCCCTTAGCCAGGGCACATTGGATTAGTTTCACTGCCACTGCTTTCGACTGAACTGTAATCACTAGCCTGTCCTGGAGCCGGACCGGGGGTCTATAGTCACAGCAAAGACATGTATCTTCTTTCTGGATTAAAAATATTTACTCTAATGTGTGTATATATTAAATTAGGCAAAAAACCTAAAAGTGTTTGGTTGTTCCCTGGTCTCCCCTAAGCCTAAAAAATAAGTCTAATAACTATCTAATAAAGTGCTCACTGAGTGTTTGTCACAATCTGTTTATGCTGTCTCTCCCATTTCTCATTAAACACAACCCGTTTGGATGTTTTATACAGTCTCTGCAATTTCCTGTTAAACCATATCGGAAGGGGAGTTTTTATACTGGTTTTTCTCATTTTCCATTGAATGACATCACATTTGGATGTTATATACTGTTTGTGGGAATCGCCATTATATTCTATTGGTATTTACCCTTTCATACCATACTGGATAGCCAGCACCTCAATCGGTCATCAGAGCTCTCGACAGCCATCCAGTTCCCATATAGACACCTTTGGCTTACAGATTAGCATCACCATCCAACGGGGTGAGACCGTTATGTTTAGTAACGTTATTGCGGGCAGGCAGTAGATGACATCAAATACCACACCAACAGCAGCAGCCAGTCTCTCTGACTGAATCTCTCTGACTGAATCTCTCTGACTAAATCGACTGAATCTCTCTGACTGAGTCTCTCTGACTGAGTCTCTCTGACTGAGTCTCTCTGACTGAATCTCTCTGACTGAGTCTCTCTGACTGAATCTCTCTGACTGAATCTCTCTGACTGAATCTCTCTGACTGAGTCTCTCTGACTGAATCTCTCTGACTGAATCTCTCTGACTGAATCGACTGAATCTCTCTGACTGAATCTCTCTGACTGAGTCTCTCTGACTGAGTCTCTCTGACTGAATCTCTCTGACTGAGTCTCTCTGACTGAATCTCTCTGACTGAGTCTCTCTGACTGAATCTCTCTGACTGAGTCTCTCTGACTGAATCTCTCTGACTGAGTCTCTCTGACTGAATCTCTCTGACTGAATCTCTCTGACTGAATCTCTCTGACTGAGTCTCTCTGACTGAATCTCTCTGACTGAATCTCTGACTGAATCTCTCTGACTGAGTCTCTCTGACTGAATCTCTCTGACTGAATCTCTCTGACTGAATCTCTCTGACTGAATCTCTGACTGAATCTCTCTGACTGAGTCTCTCTGACTGAATCTCTCTGACTGAATCTCTCTGACTGAGTCTCTCTGACTGAATCTCTCTGACTGAATCTCTCTGACTGAGTCTCTCTGACTGAATCTCTCTGACTGAATCTCTGACTGAATCTCTCTGACTGAGTCTCTCTGACTGAATCTCTCTGACTGAATCTCTCTGACTGTCCAAAGTGCTCAAAGCGTGTGAAAAGTGTGAAAGCGTGTACACACAGTAAAGCGAGTGCAGCCATAAAAAGACCAGCTCATTTGGTGATGAACCAAACACATGAACACATGAACACATAAACACATAAACACATAAACACATAAACACATAAACACATGAACACATAAACACATAAACACATAAACACATGAACACATGAACACATGAACACATGAACACATGAACACATGAACACATAAACACATAAACACATAAACACATAAACACATAAACACATAAACACATAAACACATGAACACATGAACACATGAACACATAAACACATGAACAGAACCACCCAAAACAGCCCTAGTCCAACAGGGCCAGAATCTGCCATCCAAACCCCTCAACCCTGAACCACTGCCGCACCGCGCAGAGAGACTAGAGATGTGTAAAGTAAAACAATGTGAGCAGGATGTTGCTATTTGGAAATGAGGGAAAAACAAAAGGATAAGCTTTCTCACGTCAGGTGTCCTCATGGGCAGTGCCCATCCTGATGAGATCAGCAGTTTGAGTCTTCTCTCTGCGGGGGCTGAACTGAGCAGGGCAGGTTACACAGGCGATGCTTCCCGCTCTAGCCTCCAGCAGAAACCTCAATCAGATGACAGGCCCTTATTATTTCTGCTCATCATTTTTGGAAGTGTTTTTTTTACTTTGATTGAAAGTATGTTGGCGTCCGTGGGACGTGGCGGGCTCAGGTTGGGTCCTGCCCTGGCTGGGCAGAAGTGCTCAGATTTATAGGCTCTCAGGCAACGCATCCTCGTCCCAGCAGATCTGGTTTCTGTTTGACGACAGCTTTGGGGTGCGAACTCCGACACCCCTGAGCCTCAATCTGTCCCGCTCTGTCACCCCTCCCTCTCCCTTCGGCCTTTAAAAGCTTTTCCCTGCAACACAGCGCACCATCCAGGCAGCAGATGGGTTTTGTGCGACTCGTGTTTCGTGTTTGAGTCAGGATTTGGTTTCTTTGGAATCGCCCTTGAAGCCGTTTTGATATTATGATTTCAGAACCCCGCGGCATCAGGGCAGTTGGGCAGAGTGAAAGGGCGCTGGGGGTTTTCGTGGCTCACTCCGGGACACATATCTGTCAGCGAATCAGCAGCTATTGTGCTCAGCCTGATGCGCGTGGCGTTGCCGAGAGCGATGCCGTGTGCGCTGTGTGAAATCCACCCCAGCACCAGGAAACCCAAGACACGGAAGAGTGCTTTTACCTGTCACTCTGCCGTGATCACGGGCGATATCGCTTTCCTGTCCGTGACAGAGACCGATGGCTTTTCATCATGGGGCCAGAACACATCCCAGATGCCAGCGCTGCGCTGCTGTAAACGGCAATAACAGGAAACACGCACTAGTGCTTTCTGAGTAGCGCAGTGGGAATGTACGCTGAAAGAAATGAGTAATTAATTTGTTCGGCTCTACTTTGACTGCATCATGGGAATGTGATTACTGTGTTGACAGTATGGTTGTTGTGTTGATGTTAGCATTAGCCTAGAAGTTGTGTTGACGTGACTGTTAGCCAGGGGGTCATGTTGATTTTACTGTTAGCCTGGAGTTTGTGTTGAATTGATGCTAGCATTAGCCTTTAAGAACTTTAAGAACATACAGTAAATTATATTAATCAATATTTCCTGTATGTTGCTGTAACACTTAATCTCTGCCAGTGCCACGGGTCTCATGGTCACATGGGGGCCAGTGTGGTATCACCAGGACCGCATGTTTGCATGTTAGCATGTTAGCATGTTAGCCAGTGGGGGGACATTAGCTCAGGAGGAAAGAGTGGTCTGTTGGAGGGTTGCCATTTCAGGGTACGATGGGGGCACTGGGCTGGAGGATTCATTTGAGTGAAATGCTAATTTAGTCAGGCTACCTTACCATGTGGTTAGTTTGGAACAATGCCCGGTTTTTATGGGTGGGTACGTATGCCTCCTGTTTATGAAAGAAGATTAATTACACGCTATCTACACACCACCGCTGGACGCTTTCAACCACATCCAGCTTTGTGTTCACACAGCACTCCGTTCATTAATCAAAAACAAAACAAACAAAAGCTAAATCAGAACCAGAACCAGCCCTGGTCTACACAATACCAACATTCATCACTCGTTAACTTGGCATTCTCCCTCTTTCTCTCCCTCTCTCTCTCCATCTATTTTTCTCCCTCTATCTTTATCTCTCTCCAACTCTCTCCCTCTTGGGTGAAATGTTTTTCTCATTGTTAGATTATAAAAGATGGTCTGATGCAAAGAGAACAAGTCAGAAGATGAGGTGCGTGCATACCCCCGCAGACAGGCTGATCTACAGTCAGACAGGCTGATCTGCAGTCAGACAGGCTGATCTACAGAGTCAGACTGGCTGATCTACAGAGTCAGACCAGCTGATCTACAGTCAGACCGGCTGATCTACAGTCAGACAGGCTGATCTACAGAGTCAGACCGGCTGATCTACAGAGTCAGACCGGCTGATCTGCAGAGTCAGACTGGCTGATCTACAGAGTCAGTCAGGCTGATCTACAGTCAGACCTGCTGATCTACAGAGTGAGACAGGCTGATCTACAGTCAGACCTGCTGATCTACAGAGTCAGACTGGCTGATCTACAGTCAGACCTGCTGATCTACAGAGTCAGACAGGCTGATCTGCAGTCAGACAGGCTGATCTACAGAGTCAGTCAGACAGGCTGATCTACAGAGTCAGACCTGCTGATCTACAGAGTCAGTCAGACAGGTTGATCGCAGAGTCAGACAGGCTGATCTACAGAGTCAGACAGGCTGATCTACAGAGTCAGACCGGCTGATCTACAGTCAGACCGGCTGATCTGCAGAGTCAGACTGGCTGATCTACAGAGTGAGACAGGCTGATCTACAGTCAGACCTGCTGATCTACAGAGTCAGACTGGCTGATCTGCAGAGTCAGACTGGCTGATCTACAGAGTCAGACAGGCTGATCTACAGAGTCAGACAGGCTGATCTACAGTCAGACCTGCTGATCTACAGAGTCAGTCAGACAGGCTGATCTGCAGTCAGACAGGCTGATCTACAGAGTCAGACTGGCTGATCTACAGAGTGAGACAGGCTGATCTACAGTCAGACCTGCTGATCTACAGAGTCAGACTGGCTGATCTGCAGAGTCAGACTGGCTGATCTACAGAGTGAGACAGGCTGATCTACAGTCAGACCTGCTGATCTACAGAGTCAGACAGGCTGATCTGCAGTCAGACAGGCTGATCTACAGAGTCAGTCAGACAGGTTGATCGCAGAGTCAGACAGGCTGATCTGCAGTCAGACAGGCTGATCTACAGAGTCAGTCAGACAGGTTGATCGCAGAGTCAGACAGGCTGATCTACAGAGTCAGACTGGCTGATCTACAGAGTGAGACAGGCTGATCTACAGTCAGACAGGTTGATCTGCAGAGTCAGACAGGCTGATCTACAGAGTCAGACAGGCTGATCTGCACAGGATATATGCAAGGGTCCAATAAGCACATAATGCCAAAAAGGTTTGGATTCTATTGATCTTTCAAATGTGGAGGAAGAAAAGCAAAAGGTCCCTCTGAATGTCACAGGTCCCTCTGAATGTCACAGGTCCCTCTGAATGTCACAGGTCCCTCTGAATGTCACAGGTCCCTCTGAATGTCACAGGTCCCTCTGAATGTCACAGGTCCCTCTGAATGTCACAGGTCCCTCTGAATGTCACAGGTCCCTCTGAATGTCACAGGTCCCTCTGAATGTCACAGGTCCCTCTGAATGTCACAGGTCCCTCTGAATGTCACAGGTCCCTCTGAATGTCTCATTTAAAAATGTGTCAGCTCCATGAAAATAGTTCAGTATTTATTTTTTTATTTTTTACTGTTTCTGATATTTCTAAACACAGGCTGTCAGGCTTGTCATATTTTCTCATTTTATCTTCTCTCCTCAACCTTAAACCCCCGCTCACAGATTGTGTTCCTCTTGGCAGGGCCTGGGAACTTTAATAAAACAGAAATCTTCATAATGGTCCAATAGATTCAGGTTTGAAATACAATCTAAAAGGGGCCTAAAGTACACTTATCTGCTCATCTGGCAGGAGTTGGATGGCCTGTGTAATCTAACCCCTGACAGATGCACAGCAGCTGCGTTAAATAAATACGCTTCAGGTGAAAAATCACACAGAGGGATCATCTCTTACATAAGCACAGCTACAGCACTGGTTGACCAGTTTATGACCAGCTAAACTAGCTTAATAACCAGCTTGGCCATGCTGATTGATCAGCTCAAACCCAGCTAGATCAGCTTTATAACCAGCAAGAAATAGTCTAGAAAACATATACCAGATACAAGCAGTTGTGGGCCTAGATTTGGCGTCCTGTAGCATAGTGGATGGTGCAGTGGGTAGCACTGCCGCTTCACAGCAAGGAGGTCCTGGGTTTGATTCCCCGTCGGCCGGGGCCTCTCTGTGCGGAGTTTGCATGTTCTCCCCGTGTCTGCGTGGGTTTCCTCCGGGTACTCCGGTTTCCTCCCACAGTCCAAAGACATGCATGTTAGGCTGATTGGAGAGTCTAAATTGCCCGTAGGTATGAGTGTGTGAGTGAATGGTGTGTGTGCCCTGTGATGGACTGGCGACCCGTCCAGGGTGTATTCCTGCCTTTCGCCCAATGTATGCTGGGATAGGCTCCAGCCCCCCTGCGACCCTGTTCAGGATAAGCGGTTAAGATAATGGATGGATGGATGGATATTCATATATTTGGTAGCATATCCCTTGCTTGCAATAACTGGATCAAGTCTGCGATCCATTGGCATCACCAAACTGTTGCATTCTTTGTTTGTGATGCTTTTCCAGGCCTTAACCGTAGCCTCTTTCAGTTGTTGTTTGTTTCGGGGGGTTTTTCCCTTCAATCTCCTCTTCAGGAGGTGAAATGCATGCTCAATTGGGTTATGGTCTAGTGATTGACTTGGCCAGTCTAAAACCATCCAGATTTTTCTCCCTAATGAGGTCCTTTGTTGTGTTAGCAGTGTTGTTTTGGGTCATTGTCTTGCTGCATGATGAAGTTCCTCCAAGTTAGTTTGGATGCATTTCTCAGTAAGTTGGCATGACACTTCCTCCACCGTGCTTCACAGATGAGCTTGTATGTTTCGGATCATGAGTAGATCCCTTCTTCCAGCACACTTTTGCTTTTCCATCACTTTGGTAGTGGTTAATCTTGGTCTCATCAGTCCATACAACTTCCAGAACTTTTGTGGCTCATCGCTGTACTTTTTACAAATTGTAATCTGGCCTTCTGATTTTTACTACTGATGAGATACCTTCACCCCTGCCCTGTGGAGATTGTTTGTGATGTAACTGACTGATGTGGGGCTTTTTGATGTTTGATGTCTGTTGCTCAGTACGCCAGCGGTTTCTTTCTTTTTCAGGACATTCCAAGTTGTTGTACAAGCTGTCCCCAAAGCCTGTGCAATGGCTCTGATTGATTTCCCCTCTTTTCAAGCTTCAAAATGGCTTGCTTTTCTCCCAAAGACTGGTCTTCATGTTGGTTTATCTTCTCTAACACAAATGCAGTCTTCACAGGCAAAACCCAAAGCTAAACCAAGAGTAGACATTCAGAACTATTCATTGTTTAACCAATCAATCTAATGGCAAACATCTGGGCAACAAGAAACACCTGTCAGTCACATGTTCCACTGTAGGAGGGTTCGAGTCAAAACTGCATATGAAAGGTCTAACTCTGCTCTATACCAGATAACACTAAAGCTAAAGATTACTAAGCTAACTGTAGCCCTTCTGTTCCAGAGCAGAGACACTGCCCATCCTCTTCAGATTGTACCATGGCTCCCCTGACCTCCTTTCCTTTTAGCCCACTTTCTTTGGATTTTCTTTTGAATAATGTTATAGCTGTGTAAACATGTCTAGAGGTACTTTCTTTTGTGACAGCACAAATTGTTGTTTGTTACTTTAACATGACAGTCATTGATCATAGATGGGACTCTGTGTCTTCTTGTTGATATGGCATCTTTGGCTCAGATGCTCTTCACTCTGGATCAGAGCTTCTGATTGTACTGTACCGTACTGTAACATATTGTATTGTAATGTAATGTAATGTAATGTACTGTACTGTACTGTACTGTAACGTATTGTATTGTAATGTGTTCCACAAGCACCTAGTCTGACTGGCCTGGTCACGTCTGCTTCCCTGGTGAACTGCCCCCTCTAGTGGTAGGTAGCTGCCATCAAAACAGGCCAGATTTGAAGTGAGCAATGTGGGTGGATCACATGGACAATAATCCATTATCCTAACCCGCTTATCCTGAACAGGGTCGCAGGGGGGCTGGAGCCTATCCCAGCATTGATTGGGTGAAAGGCAGGAATACACCCTGGACAGGTCGCCAGTCCATCGCAGGGCACACACACCATTCACTCACACAGTAATACCAAAGGGCAGCCTAACCTAGGCGGCACGGATGGTGCAGTGGGTAGCACCGCCGCCTCACAGCAAGGAGGTCCAGGGTTCGCAATCCTTGTCGGCCGGGGCCTCTCTGTGCGGAATTTGCATGTTCTCCCGTGTTTGCGTGGGTTTCCTCCGGGTGCTCCGGTTTCCTCCCACAGTCCAAAGACATGCAGGTTAGGCTGATTGGAGAGTATAAATTGCCCGTAGGTATGAGTGTGAGTGAATGGTGTGTATAATAAATAGTTTCTAGAAAACGCTTTAGTGAACAAACCAAAGGGAAAATGTAGTTTTGACTGACAGACATTTGTCAACATAGTTGTTTTGATAGTTTCAGAAACACGAACACGATTAAAATCTAAAAAATGGGAGCAAAAAAAGCACCGCTAAGGAAGTTGGATATTTGTCCAAGCACAGTACATGTGACTAGTTAATAATGTTTCATTTTTGTTCTAACTTTCCTGCTATTCAAAAGAGAGCGGTAGTTTTCAGGTTGCGATGTATCGCACGTCTCGCCGCCGCTTAATTATCTTTGTGTGAAATCAGCCCATTTACAGCGCGGTGTCTTATGGGTGTGCGCGGATGAAAATGGCGGACCTGGTAAACGAAGGTAAGAGTCTGTGTAGCAGAAGCTGAAAGAGCTGAACACTAAACAAAAGCGAGAAGAGTCAAGATAGAACATTGGACGTTTAGTGAAGATTACGTGACCTATGCACTGGAAAATCTGGTTTATACTATCAGATTATTGGCGGCGTTGTTAGCCCAGGCTCCCGGCCTTTAGCTAGCCTAAGGAGGCTAATCTCCAGTGGGGACCCGCTGGGAGGCGCGCCGGGCTGTGCGCTAATGGCACACCGGCGGTTCTATTAACCGTAATATTAGCCAGCTAGCAAGCATGGTGGTTACAACAATATTAATCTGGGTCGTTGACTAGCTAACCATAAACCGACATGAACTGTTGGCTAGTGTGATTTTGAAACAAACCAGGGTAAGTTTCTGAACCCGCCCACCCGCGCAGTGCAGACCAGGTGGGGTTCGCGTTAACGAAGCAGAGCTTTCTAGGGAAGTGTTAATTCTGCCTGGCAGCCACTGGATCCGGCAAATCGGTGCACTTCTGCAAACTCTGTTGGCGAGCGAGTCGGGCTAGCACTGGGGCTTGGTTGGATGAGATGAATGTGCTATAACGTTAACTGTCCTAGCTAAGTACAGCCGGACTTGTTTTTTACGTGGTACTAAATGTTGCATGTTCTACCCTTGATTAAGGTGGCTAATACAACCAGCATTGTTCGCTACTTAAACTAGCACATAGCTTACTAGGTGTATAACGAATTGGCTAGCCACTCGCATTCGAAGATATTTGTGATCATTTTGCTGGAAAACGAGTTTAGCTACTACCATGTTGCTAGCAAAGTGTTGGTTAGCTGGTCTGTTGACGGTTGTGAGGCTAGGCGGCTAGCTAAATAAAGTAGCTGCTTGTCTAGGGCGTTTTAACGAACAGATGGGGGATAACCAAAAACATTGCCCTACTACGCTACCAAGGTTTAGCAACGGTAACATTGCACTAAAAATGTTGGTACTAGTTGTCAGCTAACGTTAACTTTGCACATTGCCGGTTTCTGTAAGTTGCAGTCAATTGATGGTCTTGTCTCGTTCGCAGCGCGAGTCGAAGCTAACTAACGTTACACTGCGCCGGATCAACACTGCAGAAGTTAACCCACCTAGATATTTAACGCAAGCTTCCAGGGAGTCATTACAGTAATTTGTGTGGATGTCGAATTAATGTTTTGCTGTCTAGTCGGAGCGATGCGACCAATCGAAGTCTGACATCTGAACTTTTGGATTTGATGTTAGATGGCAGGTGGCGTGGTAACGCTAATCTACAGAAACACGAACCTGTTGTCTTTGTGCGAGTTTGGTGCCGTGGAAAACCCTTTCTCTGAAGCTGGCAAGAGGGCGCCTTTCAGAGGTGTGAGGTGCATTGTTTCACCACCTGACTGAAATTCGGATGCCTACACACACACACACACACACACACACACACACACACACAGGAAATATGCTAGCTACAGTAATCTCCACACAGGTATGCGCTGGCTACTGTAGTCATTACATTACAAGGCATTTAGCAGACGCTCTTATCCAGGGCGACGTACAATGAAGTGCAGATCAAACACAAGTACAAGTGTGAAGAGGACCCGAGAGGACAGTACGGTTCCGAGTCCTAGGTGACCATACAGATACAATCGGAACCCTTGAAGAATACATCAATTTACAAACTAGCATACCTCGGTTGGCAGCTAGAATACCCCGAGTACAACAATACGATAGCTAACACAACAGTATCTATATATAACTATATAAGTGCCATTGTAGTCTATGGCATGTCTATGGTATATACTAGGCTAGTCTCCACACGCACAGGTATATGCTGGCTACAGTAATCACACAGGTATATACTAGCTACAGTCATCTCCACACACACACAGGTATATGTTAACTACAGTCATCGCTCCACACACACACAGGTATATGTTAACTACAGTGATCTCTCCACACTCAGGTATATTTTAGCTACAGTGATCTCCACACAGGTATATGCTAGCTACAGTAATCACCACACTCACAGGTATATGCTAGCTACAGTAATCACACACAGGTATATGCTAGCTACAGTAATCTCGTCACACACAGGTATATCCTAGCTACAGTAATCTCTACACACACAGGTATATGCTAGCTACAGTAATCTCCACTCTCACAGTGAGGTGGGTATGTTTGCTGAGGTGCAGTGCACTGGTCTCTGTGGTCTGGGACTGACTGCTGACAGCACCGCACAGACATGGCAGTAGGCAGTACTAGCAGTGCTGGTTAGGTTTTGAATGCTGTTTTGCATCCTGACCTGCAACCTGTGTGTAGGCTTACAGATCTGGACTCTTGATTTTTCTCCTGTGCGTGCGTGCGTTTGGAACACCTGGAGTATTTTAATGCCTCCCTTTGTGCCATGTGTGACAGCAGTCTCTGTTTCTTTACTAATACCATGCTGCAGGACCAGTGGACCCGGAGAGTTCGGCTCTCAAAACCCTCTGCTATTGGCTGCAGTTTGAGGGTGTGGATGTTGATCTGAAATGCTATTGACTGTGGTCTGAGGGCGTGGATGTTGATCTGAAATGCTATTGGCTGCTGTTTGAGGGTGTGGATGTGGGGCTGAAATGCTATTGCTTGCAGTTTGAGGTTGTGGATGTTGATTTGAAATGCTATTGGCTGCAGTTTGAGGATGTACAAAGATCCTGTCCATGGTGGGGTGGATGTGAAGCGGCCATTTTGTGGGTTTTCTCTCTCTGTCCTTCGCAGAGAAGCCTGCCATCGCCCCACCAGTGTTTGTGTTCCAGAAAGAAAAAGGTGCAAAGGTATGTGTGCGTTACTCTCTAAGGTTTAGGGAGTAGGCAGGTAAGCAGTGGGCTTTCGGGGTGAATTAGTGGTGGACCGATACATTGGCCGGCCGATTAATCAGCCGATATGTGGCACTTCGAGAGAATGGGCATCGACTGCAGCCATGTGGCTGATTAACAGACAGGTCAGCCCTCCCCTCGTCAGTCCGGCCATCTGCAGACGGATGGCTCAGTGCACTGCGCTGGATGGGCCTGAGAGAATGTAAGACTCCAAACTTTCAAAGCTTAACGTATTTCATTGGCCATTCTTAATATCATAGCTAAGTTATACAATCTTTATTATATGTATAATTGGAATGATTTATGTCTTTTAGTGAGAATGTGATTCCTGGTTGGAAATGAACTTTACCCAGCGAATAGAATGGGTGAAGAACGTCATTTTACCCGGCTTGCTATGCAGCCAAATATAAGCTTTTGCTCCAGCATAATTATGTTGATTATTCAAACAATGCCTTGGTTAACCTGGCTACATTTATGCTTTTCTCAAGTCTTCGTTTGTATTGGAAAGTAACGTTCACTGTTATTGTTACTTAGAGATTCTCCTCAACTAATGCGTGGAAACTCAGCTGGATGGCTGATGGTTCAGTTAATTAGTGAATGCTGCCATCGTTATGTAAAGTGGCCAGCGTGAATTTGAAAAGAATTGAAGATTGACCGGTTATAAACTGCAATCGATAGATTAATTAATTGAATCCATAGACTTATCCATAGACTTTTGATGAATGTAAGCTTACAATTCAATCGCCACGTTTTTAAAACCGGCTAGAAATTTAGGCAAAGTTTTTAATTAAATTTTTCTTTAATTTTCATTAAATGTGGTATTTTTATTTTTTTTCCTATTATTTCCCATATGAGTAAAAATGGGTATGGGAAATAATTAGCCCTATTTTGCCGACCACAACAATGACATGGCTTCATGGAAATGCGAAACGCCAGAAAGCTACGCTCCGTTACGTTCTATTACCTAATTCCATTAAAACGGCATTTGTCTGGCTAAGATACCCATGTATAGCCTATTTGATTGTAATGTAGTTGGAAGAATGGAATTGTACACAACATTTCTTAGTTTTAAACCAAATACTGGCCGTGTTATGTTATGTATATTTGATCTCAGTTAATAAAATGCCGTCTAATACAGCCCATGACTGGATAAGATTTATATTAGATTGTAATGTGCATGGAATAGTGGAATTACTCATGAGATCTTAGTTTTGAATCAGAATATTGACCTTGTATTATTTATTACGGATGGCTGTAATTACGACTAATTAGTGGTCCTTAAATGTTCATATTATGATGACATTTATGACATGTATGTTATTAGGTGCAATATCGCTCTCTGAATATTGGCATCGGACTTTAAAAACACCTACATCGGTCGACCACTACAGCGAGTGGTATAGGGGTTGGGGTCTAGGGGCGTCGTAGTAGGGTTTAGGGTGCAGGGGATATGGGTTGGCTGTAGGACTTAGGCATTAGAGTGTAGGGGTTAGGTAGTAGGGATTAGGGTGCACAGGGGTAGTGGGGTTAAGGTGGTAGGGTTTCGGGTGCAGGGGATGGGGGTTAGGGTGGTGGGGATAAGGGTTAGGCAGTAGGGGTTAGGTGGTTGGGGTTAGGGTGCAGGGGATGGGGGCTAGGCAGTTGGGTTTAGGGGGCAGTGAGGCTGGCTGATGGCATGTCTCTCCCTCCCTGCAGAGGTCTGCTGATGGGTCCAGTGGGGAGGATGGAGAAGGTGAGCACTGCTGTTCCTCCCTCTCCATCTCTCTCTCCATCCATCTCTCTCTCCATCCGTCTCTCCCTCCATCCATTTCTCTCATCCATCTCTCTCCATCCATCTCTGTCTGACTTGAGACCCATATTGTTAGAACAGGGTTCAGTCTGTGGTTATGAACATCTTATCTGATATCGAATGGTATTTATTTTCAGTAGATTTTTGACACTACTTATCATGTCCTGTTTTTATCATTGTTGTATACCACTATATCTATGAAAGATATAGAGGCGCTGGAAAAGGTTCAAAGTAGGACAACCAGATTGATTCCATGTATAAAAGATAAGAATTATGAGGAATGATTTAAGATGCTTAATCTCTTTAAGTTTAGTGAGAGTCGTGGGGGGGATTTGATTGAGTTAAAATCCATTAAAGGGACTTGGGGGTTAGTGAGTTAATACAGTGAACTATAGACATCCATGCCGGAACGACCCACATCTCTCTGGTGCTGCGTGACCACACCCCGTATGACATCACGGAGTGACATCACAGTCTCTCTGGTGCTGTGTGTGGCTGCGTGACCACGCCCCCATATGACATCACAGTGACATCACAGTAATGTTAGCAGCGAAGCCGATCGACTGAGCTAGCTGCCTAAATCAATCATAAAACAATATTAGCTTGTGTATTTGTAAAAACGACTGCATATAGACTACATGGTAAATTCGGAGTAGTGTTAATTATGTTTATTATTAACGTATTTTGTATTATAAATACAAAAGCCAAAATCATGACAACAGCTTGGCGACATAGCAACAGTAACTAAGTGGGGAAACCACCACAGTCTGTCAGTCTCTGGCCAGTACATTACGCTGTTTTTGTGTTTCGTGATTGTGTTGAACTTGCCATTATCTTGGTATGAGTACTAATATGCTTTATTTCAGCATTAGAGTTCCGAGTTTGTGTTTTTGGATGAAATTCTAGCTGGTGCTTGGGGCTGCGATGGCACCATGAACCCTTCCCAGGTTATAGCTCAGGAGCACCTCCCATTCTGCTGCCGTTGGCTACAGGGGATTCTTCAGTGTGAGCTCGGTTAGCAGAATGAGAGGGCACACATGGAAATTGGCAAAGGATAAATTCTGCACGGATATTATGAAGTATTTTTACACAGAGTGGTCACTGTGTGGAACAGCTGCCAGTGCATGTAGTGGAGGCAGAAACACTCGGGGTTTCCGAGATCAGGCTTGATACGGTGCGAGACTGTCAGGCTTTTCGGTGAATTAAGCAGTAGGCACACTTAGGCATGGGAAAAGGGCAGAATGGCTGGATCTTCTCTTTATTATAATACCATTGCTGCTGTTGTTATTTTCATTATTTTTGTTGTTTCTTGTACTCCAGATTCTGATCAGGAGGATGGGTGCTACTGCCCCCCAGTGAAGAGAGAGCGGACATCGTCCCAAACGCAGTTCCCCCCCCCGCACTCTGGTATGACCCCCCCCCCCCCCTTATAGCAATAATATCAATTTATTCCTTGCGTTTATATCGCACTTTTCTCACAGCTGTGTTAACCTACAAATCCACCACATCCTGCTCAACATTGCACTGTTCTAAACTCCTCTTCCTCCTGCAGTCTCGAAGAATAATGTGTTCCTGCCCGCCAAGTTCTGCCCGTCGCCCACAAGAAACTCAGACTCTGAGCCAGGTGAGCGTCTGGCCGGTGCGAGGGGTTTGGGCCTGATGTAGCGTTAGCGGACTGATGTACTATGCTGGTCTCTTGCAGAGGAGAAGACTGTGGGCTTTCGCCTGAAGCCGCCCACCCTGATCCATGGCCAGGCTCCCAGTGCAGGTGGGTGTGCACCCCTGGCTGAATTCAGGGTTTGGTGGGACAGTTTGGAGCTTTGTGCCATGAGAGACAGTTACTGCTAATATTCTGGATCAGTTGGTAGTGTTTTGTGGTTAGCCGAGTGGTTAGCCCTTTGCTGTTGCTGTACAGCTAGATGTTAGCAGTGCTTTGATGTTCACTGTGCTGTTAGCAGTGCTGTGTGGTTAGCTGTTAGCCATTAGCTTTGCTGTTAGCAGTGCTGTACCGTTTGCTGTTTGCTGTACTGTGCTCTTAGTGGTTAGCAGTGCTGTTTCAGACCCAACAGCAGGCTCTGCTAGCGGTTAGCTGTTAGTCTTTAGAAGTGCTGTTTCAGACAGCGGTTAGCTCTTAGCCGTTAGCAGTGCTGTTTCAGACAGCGGCTAGCTGTTTGCCGTTAGCAGTGCTGTTTCAGGCCCATCAGCAGGCTCTGCTAGCTGTTAGCCGTTAGCTGTTAGCAGTGCTGTTTCAGGCCCTGCAGCAGGCTCTGCTAGCGGTTAGCTGTTAGCCGTTAGCGGTGCTGTTTCAGACCCAGCAGCAGGCTCTGCTAGCCGTTAGCAGTGCTGTTTCAGACCCAGCAGCAGGCTCTGCTAGCCGTTAGCAGTGCTGTTTCAGACCCAGCAGCAGGCTCTGTTAGCCGTTAGCAGTGCTGTTTCAGACCCAGCAGCAGGCTCTGCTAGCCGTTAGCAGTGCTGTTTTAGACCCAGCAGCAGGCTCTGCTAGCCGTTAGCAGTGCTGTTTCAGACCCAGCAGCAGGCTCTGTTAGCCGTTAGCTGCTAGCCGTTAGCAGTGCTGTTTCAGACCCAGCAGCAGGCTCTGCTAGCCGTTAGCAGTGCTGTTTCAGACCCAGCAGCAGGCTCTGCTAGCCGTTAGCAGTGCTGTTTCAGACCCAGCAGCAGGCTCTGTTAGCCGTTAGCAGTGCTGTTTCAGACCCA
>NC_083764.1:68087754-68105254 GCF_963514075.1 Conger conger | reverse complement strand
AAGCCCAGGTCAGCCTGTGGCACTGCTGAGGTGTTATGAAGCCCAGGTCAGCCTGTGGCACTGCTGAGGTGTTATGAAGCCCAGGTCAGCCTGTGGCACTGCTGAGGTGTTATGAAGCCCAGGTCAGCCTGTGGCACTGCTGAGGTGTTATGAAGCCCAGGTCAGCCTGTAGCACTGCTGAGGTGTTATGAAGCCCAGGTCAGCCTGTAGCACTGCTGAGGTGTTATGAAGCCCAGGTCAGCCTGTGGCACTGCTGAGGTGTTATGAAGCCCAGGTCAGCCTGTGGCACTGCTGAGGTGTTATGAAGCCCAGGTCAGCCTGTGGCTCTGCTGAGGTGTTATGGAGGCCCAGGTCAGCCTGTGGCACTGCTGAGGTGTTATGAAGCCCAGGTCAGCCTGTGGCACTGCTGAGGTGTTATGAAGCCCAGGTCAGCCTGTGGCACTGCTGAGGTGTTATGAAGCCCAGGTCAGCCTGTAGCACTGCTGAGGTGTTATGAAGCCCAGGTCAGCCTGTGGCACTGCTGAGGTGTTATGAAGCCCAGGTCAGCCTGTGGCACTGCTGAGGTGTTATGAAGCCCAGGTCAGCCTGTGGCACTGCTGAGGTGTTATGAAGCCCAGGTCAGCCTGTGGCACTGCTGAGGTGTTATGAAGCCCAGGTCAGCCTGTGGCACTGCTGAGGTGTTATGAAGCCCAGGTCAGCCTGTGGCACTGCTGAGGTGTTATTAAGCCCAGGTCAGCCTGTGGCACTGCTGAGGTGTTATGAAGCCCAGGTCAGCCTGTGGCACTGCTGAGGTGTTATGAAGCCCAGGTCAGCCTGTGGCACTGCTGAGGTGTTATGAAGCCCAGGTCAGCCTGTGGCACTGCTGAGGTGTTATGAAGCCCAGGTCAGCCTGTGGCACTGCTGAGGTGTTATGAAGCCCAGGTCAGCCTGTGGCACTGCTGAGGTGTTATGAAGCCCAGGTCAGCCTGTGGCACTGCTGAGGTGTTATGAAGCCCAGGTCAGCCTGTGGCACTGCTGAGGTGTTATGAAGCCCAGGTCAGCCTGTGGCACTGCTGAGGTGTTATGAAGCCCAGGTCAGCCTGTGGCACTGCTGAGGTGTTATGAAGCCCAGGTCAGCCTGTAGCACTGCTGAGGTGTTATGAAGCCCAGGTCAGCCTGTAGCACTGCTGAGGTGTTATGAAGCCCAGGTCAGCCTGTGGCACTGCTGAGGTGTTATGAAGCCCAGGTCAGCCTGTGGCACTGCTGAGGTGTTATGAAGCCCAGGTCAGCCTGTGGCACTGCTGAGGTGTTATGGAAGCCCAGGTCAGCCTGTGGCACTGCTGAGGTGTTATGAAGCCCAGGTTGCTTTGATAGCGGCCTTCAGTTCGTCAGTATTGTTGGGTCTGGTGTCTCTCATCTTCCTCTTGACAATAACCCATAGATACTCTATGGGGTTCAGGTCAGGCCAGTTGGCTGGCCAATCAAGCACAGTAATACCGTGGTCATCAAACCTGTTACTAGTAGCTTTGGTACTGTGGGCAGGTGCAAGTCCTGCTGGAAAAGGAAATCAGCATCTTCATAAAGCTTGTCAGCAGACGGAAGCATGAAGTTCTCTAAAATCTCCTGGTAGAGGCTGCGTTGACTCTGGACTTGATAAAACACAGTGGACCAACACCAGCAGATGACATGGCACCCCAAATCATCACTGACTGTGGAAACTTCACCCTGGACTCCAAGTAACTTGGATTCTGTGCCTCTCCACTCTTCCTCCAGACTCTGGGTCCTTGATTTCCAAATGAAATGCAAGATTTACTTTCCTCTGAGAAGAGGACTTTGGACCACTGAGCAACAGTCCAGTTCTTTTTCTCCTTAGCCCAGGTAAGACGCTTCTGATGTTGTCTCTGGTTCATGAGTGGCTTGACATTAGGAATGCGATACTTGTAGCCCATTTCCTGGACACGTCTGTGTATTGAGTGCATAAATTAGCATACTTTTCAGAAGGTCGACATTTCTGTGGATTTTTGGATTCATCAAAATTAAAACAAAAAAAGCCTTGAAATATTTCACTTCATGTGTAATGAATCTAGAATACATGAAAGTTTAACTTTTTTAATTAAATTACGGAAGAAAATTAACCTTTCCATGATATTCAAATTTTTTTAGATGCACCTGTATATTTTGAAAAATGCAATCTGCAGTGCAGTCTGGCCTGTCCAAATCGTGACATCAACATCATGTATAGATATTAATCAGGTATCCAGTTGGAAAATTGTTGACGCATTTCTGTTATGGGGTATTTATGTGGAAGAATACCAAAGATTTCGGCATACACTGTAGCTACATGGTAAAAAAAAATCTTGTAAAATAAAACTAAATCGTATTCATCATTAGAATTGTTCATCATAAGCATTATGGTTTATTGTTAGTATCACAGTTAATTATTAGAATCACAATTTATCTTTAATATCATAGTTCATCGTTAGCATCACTGCTGATCATTAGCATCACAGCTGATCGTTAGCATCACTGCTGATCATTAGCATCACTGCTGATCGTTAGCATCACTGCTGATCATTAGCATCACAGCTGATCGTTAGCATCACTGCTGATCATTAGCATCACAGCTGATCGTTAGCATCACAGCTGATCATTAGCATCACTGCTGATCATTAGCATCACAGCTGATCGTTAGCATCACAGCTGATCATTAGCATCACTGCTGATTGTTAGCATCACAGCTGATCGTTAGCATCACTGCTGATCATTAGCATCACAGCTGATTGTTAGCATCACTGCTGATCATTAGCATCACTGCTGATCGTTAGCATCACTGCTGATCATTAGCATCACTGCTCTTGCACCTTTCCATCCTTGTCGTGCGGCGAGTCGAAGCTGTCGAGGAACGTGTGGAACACCTCCTCCTGGCTCCAGAGCCCGCTGCGGAAGTTAGGGTGCTGCGTCGCATCATACACGCCCTGCAGGTCCTGCACGGTCACCACCCCGTCTCCACTGCGGTCCAGCTTCCTAAACGCTGCCTCAATCACCGCTCTCCTGCTGCAGGACAGGGGGGGCTGGGGGAGGGGGGGGGGTATGAGAGACCAGACCAACCCATCTACGTGACCATGGCAGGGGATGGGCTTCCTCCCCCTCCCCCACAATCCTCTGCAATCTCTGCTGCGTCTTCATTGGCTCCGGGACAGAGACCCTCCCCCACAACCAACGATCCAAGCAGGAGGCAGCGGCCCACAGTGTGAGTACTGTCTCCAACCACCACCGTCAACACCACCTCCACCAGCATCACCATCACCTCCATTACCATCATCACCACCTCCATTACCACCATCACCACCTCCATTACCATCATCACCACCTCCATTACCACCATCACCACCTCCATCACCTCCATCACCAACACCACCACCTCCACCACCACCCCCACCATCATCACATCATCATCACCTGCACCTCTCCCCATCCCTCCCTACCTCCCTGTGAACCTTAATTGTTTTCTTTGTGATTTACTTTGTGTTTCGGTATTTTTAGTTGGCTAGGTAAGCAGTATTTGGATAGTTAAGTTTGGTCACTTTCAACAAAGATAGGCCCTGGTCCTTATCTTTGTTGTTCGGGTAGCAATTGAAATTGTACTTCCCTCTAGGGTCTTTCAGCGCACTTATCCCTGGTTATGGGTATGCCCTTTGTTGTATGTCGCTCTGGATAAGAGCATCTGCCAAATGCCAATAATGTAATGTAATGTAATCTCTGCCTCAATCTCCCAGCTGCACCTGTGCTTTTCTACCTGGGGAGGGAGAAGCTCTTAACACATAGTATTGATCATTTTATCATTTATCTTAACATATAACTTATCACATATATTTTATCTCAAAGTATTATGCTATGTTATAATATATTTAAAAGGAAAAAATGAGAACGGCACATTATTTAGCGTATAATATCTTGTATTTTAATCTAGGACTGTTGCATATGGTTCTGTAGCTGCTTAGCTTATTACTTAATAACTTGGCCTAATTACCATGTGTACTAGACTTCATGTTCATGGCTGTAGAAAACTGATTCTGACCTGTCCTGTAGTTGTATGCACTTATTTTAATGAATAATATAGTCTGTTGATTAGACTAAGCAGGAGACAATCTCCCCTGGAACAATGTGGGGGTTAGGGGCCCAACAGCTGTGCACATCTTATCGTGGTTACACTCGGAATCAAACCACCCACCCAGCCTGTAGTGATGTACCTTAGCCACTACACTACAGGCTGCCCCCTATTAATGTAATATAGTGGCTCACTCAAGAGCAGGGATAGGAGCTGATCTGCTGTACGTACAGGATCATATAACTCAAGAGCAGGGATAGGAGCTGATCTTCCATACGTACAGGATCATATAACTCAAGAGCAGGGATAGGAGCTGATCTTCCATACGTACAGGATCATATAACTCAAGAGCAGGGATAGGAGCTGATCTTCCATACGTACAGGATCATATAACTCAAGAGCAGGGATAGGAGCTGATCTTCCATACGTACAGGATCATATAACTCAAGAGCAGGGATAGGAGCTGATCTTCCATACGTACAGGATCATATAACTCAAGAGCAGGGATAGGAGCTGATCTGCTGTACGTACAGGATCATATAACTCAAGAGCAGGGATAGGAGCTGATCTTCCATACGTACAGGATCATATAACTCAAGAGCAGGGATAGGAGCTGATCTGCTGTACGTACAGGATCATATAACTCAAGAGCAGGGATAGGAGCTGATCTTCCATACGTACAGGATCATATAACTCAAGAGCAGGGATAGGAGCTGATCTTCCATACGTACAGGATCATATAACTCAAGAGCAGGGATAGGAGCGTCCGGTTCTTACCCGCAGCGCCTCTAGGAACTCATCGAAGTCGATGGTCCCGCCCCCGTCCTTGTCCAGGGCACTGAGCATACGCTGGCCCTCCTCGACGCTGACGGACACTCCGTACGCCTGCAGCCCCTTCAACAGCTCCTGCAGGTCCAGAGACTTACTGCGATCATCGTCCATCAGGCGGAATGCCCTGAGAGACAGAACCCAAACACCCTGAGAGACAGAACCCAAATGCCCAGAGACAGAACCCAAACCCCCTGAGAGACAGAACCCAAACGCCCTGGGAGACAGAACCCAAATGCCCAGAGAGACAGAACCCAAACGCCCTGGGAGACAGAACCCAAACGCCCTGGGAGACAGAACCCAAACACCCTGGGAGACAGAACCCAAATGCCCTGAGAGACAAAACCCAAACGCCCTGAGAGACAGAACCAAAATGCTCTGAGAGACAGAAGCCAAATATCTTGCAGAGAGAAGACTTCAGGGTAACTGGTCATAACCTTACAACAGGTTCAGAAAAGGAATCAATTAGTACTTGCTTTTCTCACTGCTGTGATTATTTATTTATTTTTATGGTAAATTGACTGCAGTTATATAGCACTTTTATCCAAAGCACTTTACAATTGATGCCTCTCATTGACACATTCAGCAAGAGAGCACCAACATCAGGGACACACCCAGGGTAGCGGATCAAACTGGCAGCCCTCCGACTGCCAGACAACCACTCTTACCTCATGGGCTAATGTCCGCACAGTAAATAACGGTAAAAATAAATAAAAAGTAAGTCATAAAATAAGTCATAAGTCTGCGACATTTCCACTTCCGGTCAGTGATGATATTTTCCGCTGCAGCAGCGCCCTCTGGCGGCGCAAACCTGCCTGCTCAAACCCTTTATCCCAGCCGCACCACGCGCCAGGCACTGCTGCCGCAGCTTCTCCATCGCGTCAGAGGGGTGGGCGTCGCGCGGTGTCCCGGCCATTTCTACCGCCAAACACACGAAAAGTACACAACGTTTATTTTCCATTGTGTAAATACTCATTTATACTCATTTATACCTAACCCTAACCCTAACTTTACTTTTCTATGTGGCATGTTAGTCTTCAGGAGGAGTAGGCAACCCTCGGATTAGATATCATAATGTAATTATGTCATAGATATCATAATGTCATTATGTCATAGATATCATAATGTCATTATGTCATAGATATCATAATGTCATTATGTCATAGATATCTATGACATAATGACATTATGATATCTGTCTAGATTTGTCTAGTCTGTCTCGTAAGCGGCTGATTGCATTTTAAAAAGTAAAACACGCTAACGCTTTCGCCTACCTTACCTGACATGTTCTGTGGTTGTTCTAATGACTTTCGGTATGCACTTATTGTACGTGACGTAAAGCATCTTATTGTAAAGCGTCTGCTAAATAAATATGTTGTTATGTAAGCGCATTCTGCGTTCGAAAGATGTAGATTATAGAAATGTAGCCAACACACAGCTGACGAAATAACCTGTCATCAAAGGACTACAGTGTGGGGCAATTTCAAAGACATTAGATGACCAAACTTTCGATCTGCAGTTTCTCAGTACAACTCTTTTAAAGATGTGGGTAAAGTAGCCAACCCCCGCAAGCTCCCGTGGTTAGGCGAATACATTTATCTGCATTCATGGAAACTAACACTTTATATTCTATAATGCCAAACGATAGAGTAGAAACAAAACATAAACATACTGTTATAATCAGAAAAACACCCAACCTACAAGTTATCTGGCGACTTACCTCTTTCCTATCGATTTGGGTTCTCTTTCCAGTGGGTAATTGAGCGCGACACACCTATTGTATCATCTCCGTCGCCTATGGCAACACTAACAAAACGAGAGTTTCCTCTTGTGAATTTAATCAGGAGCGGTTTACTCAGATGCAGCTGATTTGCTTGGCGTAATTCCCACTCCTACCTGTTGCTCCATTCTCCCTCAAAAGCCAAGAATTAGACTAAATAAACTGTCAGAGACATAGGCTAAACAATAGATTTACCAGAATGAACTGTTTGGAGCATCAACAATAAGAGTATGGCAGTTTCTCTGCAGTGCATATTTGGACAGTGAAACAAATTTTGTTCTGTACTCCAGCATATTGGATTTAAAATCTCTCTCAAATTCAAATTCATAATAAGATAAGATAAGATATACTTTATTGAACCCTGTGGGTTAATTTGTCCTCTGTATGTGACCCATCCTAGTTACCTAGGAGCAGTGGGCAGCCACAGTGCAGCGCCCGGGGAGCAATGTGGGGTTAAGGGCCTTGCTCAAGGGCCCAACGGCTGTGCGGATCATTTATTGTGGCTCGACCGGGATTCGAACCACTGACATTGTGGCTCCCAGTCATGTACCTTAACCACTACGCTACAAGCCGCCCCAATGCGCCTTTGTAATGAAATGTAAATATTGCCTAAGCTCAAATACAGTAGAACATGAATGTGGATTCATTTGAATAACAGCTCTGCCTAAGCGCAATAACAGCCGCTGTTTTAGCAGTTATAATAATATAATAATTAAAATGATTGCTAATAATTTGATTATAAATAATAATTAATCAGGGGCGGCACGGATGGTGCAGTGGGTAGCACTGCCGCCTCACAGCAAGGAGGTCCTGGGTTCGAATCCCCGTCGGCCGGGGCTCTCTGTGCGGAGTTTGCATGTTCTCCCCGTGTCTGTGTGGGTTTCCTCTGGGTACTCCGGTTTCCTCCCACAGTCCAAAGACATGCAGGTTAGGCGGATTGGAGAGTCTAAATTGCCCATGGGTATGAGTGTATGAGTGTATGAGTGTATGAGTGTATGAGTGTATGAGTGTATGGTGTGTGTGCCCTGTGATGGACTGGCGACCTGTCCAGGGTGTATTCCTGCCTTTCGCCCAATGTATGCTGGGATAGGCTCCAGCCCCCCTGCGACCCTGTTCAGGATAAGCGGGTTAAGATAATGGATGGATGGATGGATGGATAATAATTCATCATAAATCTTAGAGGAGCCTTTTTAAAATCACCATCAGTGTAGCCATTTCCTAAATATGGGGCAAACACAGTCCATGTTGATGTCACTGGATGTGTTTGGCTTGAATCTCCAGCCTGTGTTACCCAGAAGGTAACGGGCGCTCAAACTCCACCCTTGAACGAAGAGACTGGCTAATGGGCAGCCACTCCACGCAATCACATGACACTCCAACGGAAACGGTAAATTTGGTGTAAAAACGTAACCTAACTTGGCAAGCCTGAGTGATTGGGTTTGGATTAGTTTGGGTGAACTTTTATTGTGGGAAATTTAGGCTTCGAAAAAGAGGTTTTAAATACATTTAAATGACTGAATAAGAACAACATTATGCACATTTGGTAAGGTGTTAGGGGTGGTTGGGTGGTTAGTGTGTTATTAGGTTAAGTGTTAGGGTGTTAGGGGTGGTTCGGTGGTTAGTGTGTCATTAGGTTAAGTGTTAGGGTGTTAGGGGTGGCTGGGTGGTTAGTGTGTTATTAGGTTAAGTGTTAGGGTGTTAGGGGTGGTTGGGTGGTTAGTGTGTTATTAGGTTAAGTGTTAGGGTGTTAGGGGTGGTTGGGTGGTTAGTGCGTCATTAGATTAAGTGTTAGGGTGTTAGGGGTGGTTGGGTGGTTAGTGTGGCATTAGGTTAAGTGTTAGGGTGTTAGGGGTGGTTTGGTGGTTAGTGTGGCATTAGGTTAAGTGTTAGGGTGTTAGGGGTGGTTTGGTGGTTAGTGTGTTATTAGGTTAAGTGTTAGGGTCTCCCTTTCTCTTGAGGCTGGACCTCCTTTTATTTATGGGCAGAAAAGGTATCTTAAGATCACTCTACTTTCCTTCACCATGAAAAAAACATCAATATTTCACAATTATTTGCAAATGCCTTCTGGAATCATATCTGACTGGTGCTTATGTTTGTTTTCTAGAAGGTAAGATAAAGAATAGAGTCATCATTTTTTATTATGTATTATTTTTTCTTTAAGTTTTTCAGTAACATTTTCTGACCCCATTGGCAAATCTTGAAATGAGTCAAACTGTCTCACCTTAGTAGGACTAAAATACTTGTTGAGATTTTTTTTTTTTTTTGTGTAGTTAATGATATGTGATTATCAGGTGCTTTCCAACAAAGCTTCGCCATGCAGACGTGTTGGCATGCCGTACTGACTGGAGCTATCCCTGCAGGTTTTATCACGTATAGAAAGAAGGATGACTCATGGCCAGATGACTCAGCTCTTCTGCAGGGGATCTGGATGTGACACTTGAGTTCCTGCTGCAGGTACTGACATGACATGCCAGAGCTATAAAAGTGAGTTCCTGCTGCAGGTATAACACAGCTGTAAAAGGGAGTTCCTGCCTCCCTGACCCCTGTCAGGTGAGTGCTGAAATCATGCCCCATACCACAAACAGGAGCTGGACTGCCCTTTATTACCATCAGAATTATCATCATATTAAAATTATCATTAACGTCTGTATATTTTCTGTACAAAGTTGTTCGTCACTCGCTTTGTGGTAATACTGGTCACACAAATAAAGTGCAGTGTGTGAGTGTGTCAGCTTCATTATCTGTTGCTCAGCTGCCATTCATAGATGATGAAGGGGGCGACATGGCTCAGGCAGTAAGAGCAGTCGTCTGGCAGTCGGAGGGTTGCTGGTTCGATCCCCGCCCGGGCTGTGTCGAAGTGTCCCTGAGTAAGACACCTAACCCCTAAATGCTCCTGATGAGCTGGTCGGTGCCTTGCATGGCAGCCAATCGCCGTCGGTGTGTGAGTGTGTGTATGAATGGGTGAATGAGAAGTATCAATTGTACAGTGCTTTGGATAAAGGCGCTATATAAATGCCAACCTTTTACCTTTTACCATGAAGGGCCTTGGGTGACTGGCTGATGAAATCACTCATCGTGTGAACGCCTCCCTATTAATCACAACACTACACAACACACAACACTACACAACACTACACAACACACTACACAACACACAACACACAACACTACACAACACACAACACTACACAACACTACACAACACACAACACTACACAACACACAACACTACACAGCACACAACACTACACAACACACAACACTACACAACACACAACACTAAAGTGGTGGATTAGACACACAACTGATACTGCTCAAACATTGTATTGCACCCACAATCTTTAAGCAATCAGAGAAAAAAATATAAATAACTCATCAAATTTATTGCTTATCCTTGACCATACTATCCAATTCATCCCAGACCATTTTACTTCACTCGTCGGAAAGTGGAAAACATTTGCTCACCTGTTTAGCCAGTAAAAGACTATTTGTGATTTTGTGATTTATTTCTTACCTTGTGCCATTTGTGGTCAAGTTAAAGTGCTTAAAGTGCACTCAAACAGTAATAAAGTACTAAAACCTCTGACAGGTAGAGAATGTTATATAACTAGTGCTATGGACAGGCCAAACTGTCCCGTGTGTGGCTGTGTAAGCCAGGCTAGAGCATCCTGGAAAAGCAGGATTGTAAATGTGTCACATAAAGTAAAGAAAGGATCCTCTTTTTCTTTTCACAGGAAGATGTGAAAGATGAAAAAGATTATATATATATTTATATTTATATACAGTACTGTGCAAATGTTTTAGGTGTGAAAAAATGCTGTAAAGTAAGAATGCTTTAAAAAATAGAAATGTTAATTGCTTCTTTTTATCAATTAACAAAATGCAAAGCAAGTGAACAGAAGAAAAATCTAAATCAAATCAATATTTGGTGTGACCACGCTTTCCCTTCAAACCAGCATCAATTCTTCTAGGTACACTTGCACAAAGTCAGGGATTTTGTAGGCATATCAGGTGTGTGATTAACCAATTATACCAAACAGGAGCTATTGATCATCAATTTAATATGTAGGTTGAAACACAATCATTAACTGAAACAGAAACAGCTGTGTAGGAGGGTTAAAAACTGGGTGAGGAACAGCCAAACTCTGCTTCCAATGTGAGGTTGCTGAAGACAGTTTAATGTCAGAGGTCATACACCATGGCAAGACTGAGCACAGCAACAAGACACAAGGTAGTTATACTGCATCAGCAAGGTCTCTCATAGGGCAGAAATTCCAAGGCAGACAGGGGTTTCCAGATGTGCTGTTCAAGCTCTGTCGAAGAAGCACAAAGAAACGGGCAACGTTGAGGACCGTAGACGCAGTGGTCGGCCAAGGAGATGAAAGAAACATCATGCTTATTCCCTTCGCAATCAGAAGATGTCCAGCCGTGCCATCAGCTCAGAATTGGCAGAAACCAGTGGGACCACCAGGTACACCCATCTACTGTATGGAGAAGTCTGGTCAGAAGTGGTCTTTATGGCCAAAAAGTCATACCACCGACATGGAAACAAGGCCAAGCGACTCAACTATGCACAAACACAGGAACTGGGGTGTGAAAAATGGCAGCAGGTTCTCTGGACTGATGAGTCAAAAGGTGAAATATTTGGCTGTAGCAGAAGGCAGTTTGTTTGCCGAAGGGCTGGAGAGCGGTACAGAAGGAGTGTCTGCAGGCAACAGTGGCCCCAAATTTATTCTGCAGCAGGACAACGATCCCAAACATACAGCCAATGTCATTAAGAACTATCTTCAGTGTAAAGAAGAACAAGGAGTCCTGGAAGTGATAGACTCCTGGTGATTTACACCAGATCCCTTAGCCCTGTTATCTCTGCTCATGGCATCTCATATCATTGTTATGCCGATGACACCCAACTCTTCCTCTCCTTCCCCCCATCAGACACACAGGTCTCTACCCGTATCTCCGCCTGCCTGAGAGACATCCAGAGCTGGATGGGCAACCACCATCTAAAGCTCGACCCTGGTAAGATGGAGGTAATCTTCATCCCTGCTCTAACCTCTCCCTTCTCCGATCTTCCCATCTCACTAGGGGATACCACAGTGACCTCATCCCCCATGACTGCTGTCTGTTCTGGCCCCACGGTGATGGAATGACCTCCCTGTGGATGTCAGAATGGCAGAGTCTCTGACCTCTTTCAAGTGCAGACTGAAGACTCATCTCTTCAGGCTGCACCTTTTCCTCCCTACCTCACCACCATGATTAGCCTTATATATGGCATAGACTATAATGGCACTTATATAGTTATATATAGATATTGTGTTGTTTTGTATTAACTCTTGTATTGTGTACTCGGGGTATGCTAGTGCGTAAGTTGATGTATTCTTCAAGGGTTCTGATTGTGTCTGTATGGTCACGCTAGGACTCGGAACTGTACTGTCCTCAAGGGTCCTCTTCACACTTGTTCCTGTGTTCAATCTGCACTTCATCGTATGTCACTCTGGATAACAGCGCCTGCTAAATGCCTTGTAATGTAATTCAATGTAATGTACGGCCTCCACAGAGCCCTGATCTCAACATCATTGAGTCTGTCTAGGATTACATGAAGAGACAGAAGCATTTGAGGCTGCCTAAATCCACAGACAAACTGTGGCTAGTTCTCCAAGATGTTTGGAACAACCTACCTGCTGAGTTCAAAAACTGTGCAAGTATATCTAGAAGAATTGATGCTGTTTTGGGTGGTCACACCAAATATTGATTCGATTTTTTCTTCTGTTCATTCACTTCTTCTGTTCATGCGTTTTGTTAATTGTAAATCATTAACATTTCTTATTTTACAGCATTTTTTTCCACACCTACCTAAAACTTTTGCACAGTACTGTATAGATATGAAATTGTCAATGAATGATCAGAGAACAGAATGAAGACATTTTGATTATCAAAACACCAACAAATACTTTCTAAAAGGTTAAAACAGTGACAGAAAACCAGGACTAGAGGCAGGAGGATTACACAGTGGAAACCGAGGCAGAGAAGGTAAGCCTCTGGACAACATATTTTTACTTTTGTCAATGTATTTTCTATTAATTATCATGAGAAGAAAAACCCCATTAAAAAGACATGAAGGGGGACACCCGGGCATCTGTTGATGGATCAGGTCAGTGTGACACACAGTAATACTCGTTTGTCTTTGTATTCGACTGCCACCATTCCCAGAAGGTTTCGGCACATTCCAGAGCGAGGTCTGCAGTTGCCCTCATACAAGCCTTCACTCAGCACTGACACGCCACACCCTTCCCTGGGTCAGACACCTTCAGTGTAAAATGATTGCGTAATCACTGGTGAGATTAGGTAAGCCTTCTCTGGACCTATAATGCACCTGTAACCAGGTGTTCCTCGTTAGAAAGAGATCAGGTGTTCCTCGTTAGAAAGGGGTCAGGTGTTCCTTGTTAGAAAGGGAAGTCCTCTGACCATAAACACAAATCCGGATAAGCTTGACTGTGAAATGATCCCGCGATGATGACATCATAACAGAACCGTCAGTGATACGAGGTTCAGAAAATAACAAATCATATTCATCTTCAGCATGCGCTGATAATTATATTTGTTGGTCTTGTTTAACACATATTAATACATGTATACATTTATGATTAATTTCAATCCCAAATGACGCATCTAGGGACTAATGAAGATGAGTACTGACATTGTCGTTGATGTTTAAAGGGGGGGGTTAAAATGGGGATCCATTCCAGAGAAAATGAGGTAGATTATTTATCAGAGCTGAACGAAGGGAAGAATTTCACCCTTCACATACTTGGTATCATTCACCGTAACAGTCTGAAACACAGACACGTATGCAGACGTAACAGTCTGAGACACAGAGACGTATGCAGACGTAACAGTCTGAAACACAGACACGTATGCAGACGTAACAGTCTGAGACACAGAGACGTATGCAGACGTAACAGTCTCGAACACAGAGACGTATGCAGACGTAACAGTCTGAGATGCAGAGACGTATGCAGACGTAACAGTCTGAAACACAGACACGTATGCAGATGTAACAGTCTGAAACACAGAGACGTATGCAGACGTAACAGTCTGGAACACAGAGACGTATGCAGACGTAACAGTCTGAGACACAGAGACGTATGCAGACGTAACAGTCTCGAACACAGAGACGTATGCAGACGTAACAGTCTGAGATGCAGAGACGTATGCAGACGTAACAGTCTGAAACACAGACACGTATGCAGACGTAACAGTCTGAAACACAGAGACGTATGCAGACGTAACAGTCTGAAACACAGAGACGTATGCAGACGTAACAGTCTGAAACACAGAGACGTATGCAGATGTAACAGTCTGGAACACAGACACGTATGCAGATGTAACAGTCTCTAACACAGAGACGTATGCAGACGTAACAGTCTGGAACACAGAGACGTATGCAGACGTAACAGTCTGAAACACAGAGACGTATGCAGACGTAACAGTCTGAAACACAGAGACGTATGCAGACGTAACAGTCTGAAACACAGAGACGTATGCAGATGTAACAGTCTGAGACACAGACACGTATGCAGACGTAACAGTCTGAAACACAGAGACGTATGCAGGGGAAGCCAGCGATGTCTGTACCTCCCCAGTCACAGCACCCTAACCCTCCCACAAGGCCTTCAGGCCTCCTCAGTATCCATGGTGATTTGGAACTCCACCGCACGCAAACCGTACTGTAGCCACCGGACCAGCAGGGGGCAGCAGGCAGGCTACACGCAGCCGCAGTCCTGGGCAGACAGTTCGGGGATGGTGTAGTACTGGTTGTTGTTCCCCAGGAAGGAGAAGTCTTCCTCGTAGTGCAGCGGGCGGCAGCAGGGCACGTGGGGGGCGGGCTCCTTCAGCAGGCCGGCTGATTGGATGCTGTCGAGCGCCAGGTCGTAGGTGCGTCTGTGTCGGAGGCAGCGGCCGCTGCAGTACCTGAACACCAGCGTCTCCTCGCTCTCGTACCCCAGCCCCAGCTGTGTCACACTCACCTGCACCTCCCGTAGACCACACCTCCTCCTGTCCCCACGCTCCCGCTTCACCCTGCGGCCCTTATCCCCACGCAGGGGCCCCATCAACACGGGATTCACTGGGAATGACACACAAACACAACCTTTACTTTACAGCAACACAACCTGCTTTATGTTACATTACATTTACATTACATTTGTCATTTGGCAGACGCTTTTAATCCAAAGCGACTTACAAGTGCATAGGTTCTACCACAAGTCAAAGCATCACATCCAGAACTAGAAAAATACACCTGGACTGCTGTTCTAAACATGTAGTCGTCATCATAAGTGCAATTTTTTTTTTTTTTGGGGGGGGGGGGGGGGGGGTTAGACAGGGATAGGGGTATCAGAAGGGGGGGGCGGGGTAAATCAGGAGGGGGGACTAAGGTAGAGTTTGAAGAGGTGTGTTTTGAGTCTGCGTCGAAATAGGGGGAGGGATTCTGCTGTCCTGACAGTGGTAGGCAAGTCATTCCACCACTGAGGAACCAGAACGGAAAACAGGCGTGAACGTGCAGCTCGACCGCCAGGTGCCCGTAGAGAGGGAATCGTAAGGCGACCAGAGCTGGCAGACCGGAGTGGTCTAGCTGGGGAGTAGGGAGTGATCAGGGATTGTATGTAATGTGGGGCAGTCCCCTTAGCAGCCTGAAATGCCAACACTAGGGCCTTGAATCGGATGCGTGCGGCAATAGGAAGCCAGTGGAGGCCAATGAGAAGCGGGGTGACATGAGCCGACCTGGGCTGACTGGTGATCAAGCGGGCTGCAGCATTCTGGACCAGCTGGAGGGGCTTGATGGCGCACGCTGGGAGACCGGCTAGGAGGGAGTTGCAGTAATCCAGGCGGGAAATGACGAGCGCCTGGACTAGGAGCTGGGTGGCTTTCTCCGTCAGGAGATGACGGATGCGGCGTATATTAAACAGAAAGAACCTGCAGGTTCTGGCAGTGGAGGATACTTGTGGAGCCAGGGAGAGGCAGTTATCAAGAGTCACCCCAAGATTCTTTGCCGTACGGGAGGAGGAAACTACAAAGTCCTCCACAGTCAGTGAGAGGTCGATTGACGGAGAGGACTTAGCAGGGATGTAGAGAAGCTCAGTTTTGGCAAGGTTGAGCTTCAGGTGATGGGAAGTCATCCATGCAGAGATATCAGCCAAGCAGGCAGAGATCTGTGTGGTGATTTGGGTGTCAGGGGGGAAGGAAATGAAGAGTTGGGTGTCATCAGCGTAGGAGTGATAAGAGAAGCCGTGGGAAGAGATAACAGAACCAAGAGACATGGTGTATAGCGAGAAGAGGAGAGGCCCAAGAACCGAGCCCTGCGGGACTCCAGTTCGTAGGGGTTGAGGGTCGGAGAGTGCGCCCCTCCAAGTCACCTGGTAGGAGCGACCAGAGAGGTAGGAGGAAAACCAAGCGAGTGCAGAACCTGTGACACCCATCCCAGACAGCGATGAGAGCAGAATCTCATGGTTGACTGTATCGAAGGCGGCCGACAGGTCGAGGAAGATGAGGACAGAGGAGAGGGATTTTGCTTTAGCAGAGTGGAGTGCCTCAGTGACCGCGAGCAGGGCGGTTTCAGTGGAGTGGCCACTCTTGAAGCCAGACTGGTTGGGGTCATGGAGATTGTTGTGGAGAAGATAAGTGGACAGTTGGGAGCAGACCGCCCGTTCCAGGGTTTTAGCGAGAAAGGGAAGAAGAGAGACAGGCCGGTAGTTGTTCAGGGCAGAGGGATCGAGAGTAGGTTTTTTGAGGAGGGGAGTGACTCTGGCCCTCTTCAGGGAAGAGGGCATGGTGCCGGAAGAGAGGGAGGTGTTGATTAGAGAGGAGAGAAAAGGGAGAATGTCCTCAGATATAGATTGTAGGAGGGGAGAGGGGATGGGGTCAAGAGGACAGGTGGTTGGGCGGTGGGAAGTAAGGAGTTTCAGCGTGTCGGCGTCAGAGAGGGGAGAAAAGGAGGTTAGGGAGTTGGGGAGGGTAGGAGGGTCAGCAGGGGTGGAGGGTTGGGAGAGGGAATTGCGAATAGCATCGACCTTCTTTTCAAAGAAGGAGACAAAGTCATCAGGTGTGAGTGATGAGGGGGGTGGGGGGGGGGGGGGGCCAGAAGAGAGGAGAAAGTTGAAAACAGTTTGCGGGGATTAGAGGCGGCCGCGTTAATTTTCGAGTGAAAGAAGGAAGATTTAGCTAGAGAGACAGAGGAATGGAAAGATGATAAGAGGGCATGGAAGGAAGCCATATCACTGGGGAGACAGGACCTTTTCCATTTTCTCTCCGCTGCCCGCAGTTCGGTTCGGACAGCTCGTAGAGCATCAGAAAGCCAAGGACTGGGGGGGGAGGCCTGAGCTAGTTTGGTGGTGAGGGGACACAGAGAGTCAAAGGAAGATGAGAGGGAGGACATGAGAGTTGTAGCCGCATCATCGGTAGACAGTCGAGAGAAAGACTCCGCAGATGGTAGGGAGGAGAGGATTGTAGATGAGAGGGTGGAGGAAGACAGGTGGCGTTGGTTCCGTCGACAGGTGACAGTGGATGGTGGGAGAGATGGATGGGTGTTAGAGGAGAGTGGAAGAGAGAAAGAGATGAAGGAGTGGTCAGATATATGGAGTGGTGTTACAGAGAGGTTGGTTGTTGTGCAGCTCCTTGTGAAGATGAGGTCAAGAAGGTTGCCTGCTTTGTGGGTGGGAGGGGAAAGAGTGAGGGTAAGGTCAAAAGAAGAGAGGAGGGAGAGAAAGGTAGACTGGGTGGACTCTGAGTTGAGGTTGAAGTCACCCAGG
>NC_083764.1:68055254-68077754 GCF_963514075.1 Conger conger | reverse complement strand
CGGGCCTGGGCACTCAGACAGGTGGCCATCCCGAAAATGGCCCCCAGGCTGGCTGTGAGAAGCAAACACAGCTCAACTCAGGCTCCTCAAACAAGCACACAACAACCACACCACTCAGGTTGCTCAAACAAGCACACCACAACCACATAGCTGCTACACAATAAATGCACAACAATCATATAACACAACCGCCCCTGTAATAAAATGCCCTGCCTCCACGGAACTGAGACAGAACTCAGAGATGACTCCGCCTCTTCCCCTCAGAATTATGGTTTACTTCCTGAAGTGTGCTGGCAAAGACACTCAGTGAAACCCTGGAAACGTGTAAATCCACTACATGAAGTGTAAATCCACTACATTAAGAGAAAAATTGGCCTACTGAAAGGTACAATAGGTAATTTCAGACTCATAATGGTCAAGAGATCAATCGCAGCAACAAACACCCTAAAACCACAACACTGTTTATCCCTCCCCTTCTCTGTGAATGCGCTGACACTGAAGCCCCTGCTCGCTCCAGGTTGTCATGCACTGTTACAGCTGACAGGGGCAAACAGCAACAGAGCCTGCTGGCTTTTCAGAGGGTTCTAGTAAGAAAATGTTTGCCGAACAGGTGAATTGATGCTGACTTTATGAAACTTTATTGTGCTACACAACACTATTTATATTATTTGTCTTTTTGAAGTTTTAACTACAACTACATTATGCATTAGCAATTTATTTGGCGACGTAACTAGCTGGCGATATAACTAAAACATGATAGTCTACCACAAACAATGCAAATAAAGGTTTAGCTAAACAGGCATGATTGAACGCGTAACGATTTGCACCAATGTTCACCCTTGTCTTCTAAGCATTGCTTGCCATTGTTGATGTTGCTGCTGCAAGGATAATGCTTGTGTATGTTTCAGATTAAGCCCCCCCCACGCCCCACGCCATTGGCTGTGGCAATTAGATTCAATTTTCAGCCAATGAGCTTGAATTAATGTACAGCTGTACAATGCTTTGGTACAGAGTGTCTGCGCATCAACTGTATATTTTCAAACACAAATTTAAACACAGGCAGAGGGTGAGCCTTTATCAATGATAGGAAGGGATTTACAATGGTCTTGTAACAATGTTTTAACACAAGAATATTACCTATTGTACCTTTAACCTTCTGATCCAGCAGACTCCCGGTCTGCATTCGGGAGCACATCACATACTGATAGAAGTAGGCATTATATTTAGTGAAGTCACAATATTTAGTAGCCTGTTTCAAACATGGCCACGGAAAGGGGTGTGGTGTGCGGTTACCCATGGTGATGGTGCCTTTAGCCGCTGTCTGCACCGCCTGGAGGGCCGAGTCAGGCTGGAACGCAACGAGGTGGTAGGCGGAGCCAACAAGACCTGCAGAAAAACAGAAATATCAGATCCATCTACCGGCACTCAAGACACAAAAGGTTGCCCTTCATCCATAAATATGTTACGTACAGTCATAGCAGTAGACCTTACACAGTATCACTAATCAAAAGTACACGTAAAAAGGTAATAATCCGCACACTGGCTAAACAAGTCAGTCTGCCAAAACGAAATCTATTTGCAACGTAATGGTCAAAGAAATGAGGTTGAAAGCTGGATTGACAGGTGGGACAGTGCCGTTGTACAGTAGTGAAGGGAGGCTGCGTAACGTCATTTAGTAACGTTACATTAAATACCCTGCTGTATAAATGGGTTGCACGTACAAAATACAGTGCAAGTCGACTGTGTCTGCTAAATGAAAAGTTTTATAAAAATAAAAAAATAACAAAAATAAGCAAAACGTAAAACAGAGGCTAGGACATGTACGTTACAGTGTCTGTGTAAAGTTGGTGCCCGTTAAAACTAAACTATAGGTACACAATTCCAGCAGAATAAAACATTACGCTAGTTCACTGTTAACCAGACAACTACCTCTAATATCAAAATAACAATATCTAGCTCATAAGCTCATCGGTAATACATGTTATACGTTTATAACGCCACCCAAAACCATTTTGTCCGGCAGGCTAGTTAGCACTCTAGATAGCAAGCTATCAATCTCTGTGTGACAGAAGTTAATCGTATAGCCTAGCCGTTTCGCTTTGAATTCCATTACTTGGACAGCTAGGTAATAATAGCTAACACAGATAAGCAAGCGTAGCGTAGCTAACGTTAGCTATTAGCAGAGACAACTAGCTAAGGTCCTCTGTCACAGCTAAGAATCTTTACTCCATTTCAGATTTTAACCGACTGAAGCGACGCAACTAGTGTTATGTACAAAGATTTACCCAGCGCTGTGCCTATTTTCGTGGTTATCCATGTTTTCTCAACACAGTCCTTCCCCTCTTCAAGATCCCAGTAACCCATCGTCAATTTAACAAGGGCATCTGCAGCACACGGAAATAACGCGAGATCGTACGAGAACAGTGTTCTTTAAAACTTTATTAGTCAGCTAAGTCGTACAAACTGAGAATACAACCAGCCGGCCGAGTTTACATGGCGTGGGTAAATTGTGTTTATCGCTAATTGTAAGTGTCAGGTGAAAACGTACTTTCATATAATTGCCGATTTTTACCTCAATTGTCTCTTTTTACTATTTGTATTCACTGATTTGTGTTTTACAATTATTCTTTATGTTCTGTAATTTCCAGCTGTGAATAGGGCTCCTTCCTTGATAGGTGTTCTATAAATAAAGTCGTTGATGATGATGATGATCTTTGTGCCGCGGTGTCATAAGCAGCGGTGTCTGACCACTCAAACGTCAGTTTTGCGATCAACAACTCCAAAATATTGTAAATATAAGATCTGCCCTGCCTTTTGAGGACACTGCGAACGTTATCAATGCTTTTATTTATTTGTACATTATTTGTACTTAATCCATCTAAATATCCAAAAACCTTACTCCTTTTGGATGTGTACAATTTCTGGTCATGTCAATAAGTGTCAGAGCAGCGATATTATGTAATTTCAAATGACTTCAAAGACATACAGTACTGTGTAAAAGCTTTAGGCAGGTGAGAACAAATGCTGTAAAATAAGAATGTTTATTTTTTATAATAAAAGTTTATTTTTATCAATTAACAAAATGCATGAACAGAAGAAATTAATGAGCAGAAGATCTATCTAAATCAAATCAATATTTGGTGTGACCACCCTTTGCTTTCAAAACAGCATCCTCTAGGTATACTTGCACATAGTTTCTGAAGGAACTCCGCAGGTAGGTTGTTCCAAACATCTTGGAAAACTAGCCACAATTCTTCTGTGGATTTAGGCAACCTCAAATGCTTCTGTCTCTTCATGTAATCCCAGACAGACTCGATGATGTTGAGATCAGGGCTCTGTGGGGCCATACCATCACTTCCAGGACTCCTTGTTCTTCTGTACACTGAAGATTCATTGGCTGTATGTTTGGGGTCTTTGTCTTGCTGCAGAATAAATTTGGGGCCATACCATACCTGATGGTATTGCATGATGGATAAGTATCTGCCTGTACGTCTCAGAATTGAGGAGACCATTCATTCTGACCAAATCCCCAACTCCATTTGCAGAAATGCAGCCCCAAACTTGCAAGGAACCTCCACCATGCTTCACTGTTGCCTGCAGACACTCATTCTTGTACCGCTCTCCAGCCGTTTGGCGAACAACCTGCCAAATACAGCCAAATATTTCATTTTCATTTTCATTTTGATTCATCAGACCAGAGAACCTGCTGCCATTTTTCTGCACCCCTACACAGCTGTTTCTGTTTCAGTTAATGATTGTGTTTCAACCTACATATTAAATTAATTAGCTACTGTTTGGTATAATTGGTTAATAATTGTATGCCTACAAAATCCCTGACTTTGTGCTGAATTGATTCTGGTTTGAAGGCAAAGGATGGTCACACCAAATATTGATTTGATTTAGATTTTTCTTCTGTTCACTCACTTTGTTAGTTGATAAAAATAAACTATTATAATTTCTATTTTTGAAAGCATTCTTACTTTACAGTATTTTTTCCACACATGCCTAAAACATGTGCACAGTACTGTACATCTTTGGAGAAAACTTGAGATTAAATGAAAAGTGAAGTTTGTGTCAGTGGTGACCCCTAGTGGTGCAGCCAGGTTAGTGCCTCTACATGGCACAGAAGCTAGAGAAGGTGCATTTTAGACTTTAGTATGTATGAGACACAATCTGGTTTTATTGTAAAGACTTATGGACGTTCTGCAAACATTGTTCTGGGTGGTGGGTGTGGCTAAAGAGTCCATTAGCAGAAAACAGGTCCTCATTCTGAGCATGGGAGAAGTGTGGGGTATATGTCAGTACTGTGGGGTATACAGTCCCCTCTAAAACTATTGGAAGAGCAAGGTCAATTTCTTTGTTTTTGCTAGATGCTGAAGATAATTGAGTTTCAACTCAAAAGATGTAAATGAGACGACAGATCTGAAATTTCAGCTTTTATTTCCTGGTACTTTTATCTAAATTTGATTAACATGAACATTTTTAGAACATAAAAGTATTGGAACATGTGACTGACAGGTGTTTCTTGATGCCCAGATGTGTCCTGTTAGATTGATTGGTTAAACAATAAATAGTTCTGAATGCCTACTCTTGGTTTTAGCCTTGGGTTTTGCCTGTGAAGACTGCATTTGATGACACAACATGAAGACCAGAGACCAGAAAAGCAAGCCATTTTGACACAACATGAAGACCAGAGACCAGAAAAGCAAGCCGTTTTGTAAGCTTGTCAATTACATCACAAACAATCACCACAGGGCAGGGGTGACAGTATCTCAATCAACCGTTCAAAGAAGACTTAGAGAGCAGCAATATACAGTAAATAGCAGTGCGTTAAAAAAAGTTAATAAAGTCTAGGGCCGCGGTGGCGCAATAGGCTAAGATTCAGCGCACTTGCGGTTGCAGTTCGCTGCAGTTGCACACCGGGGACCGGCTCACGTGGAGCAGCATGATTGGCTCGCTGCTCCAGAGGGAGGGATTTGGCAGGGTTAGCTGAGCCCCGCACAATAAGCACCTCAGGCACCTTGGAATCACGGAAGAAGAGCATGAGATGGGATGACTTGAGAAGGCGTGTCTTTCTCCTTCGGGCCGCTGAGGGATGGGGTATGGGCCGTGTATCTAATACTGGCTCTAATTGAATCAGACGGGGTACAATTGGCTACCAAATTGGGAGGAAAAGGTTAAAAAATCTGAAATAAATAAAGTCAATAAAATGCACATATTTTTTAATAGCGCAACAGTTCAATATTTCAAATGTAGTGGAAACATTACACATTCAATTACAAATCAAAGCATTAACAAATTTTATCAAGTCGACATTATTCTTTTATAGGAAGCAAAGAAAAGGAATATTAATCTGTTCAAAAAAATAGCAGTGTCAACATTTTTCTCTTCAAACTGTATAAACTGAAGGCATTTTTCAAGATTTAACTTCACTTTAAATTACTGAACTAATATTTAATTGCATAACTATTGTTTTTGATAACTGTTGCGCATCTGCGTTGCATCGAGTCAACCAATTAAAACCTAGAAACAGGTATTTCAGCCCAGGATGAACAAATAGTTCCACAGTTCCTGTGAATTTTGGGGTTTTGCTCCAGAAACTGCATTTTTAATGTCACCCCACAAGTTTTCAATGGGGTTGAGGTTCGGGGGATTCAGCTGGCCACTCCATGACCTCAATCCTTTTCGTCTGGAACCAAGATGTTGCTCGCTTACTCGTGTTTGGGGTCGTTGTCTTGTTGAAACGTCCATTTCAGGGGCATTTCCTCTTCAGCATATGGCAACATAATCTCTTCAAGTATTTTGATGTATTCAAACTGATCCATGATCCCTTGTATACGAACCAAACACCTTAGTATGAAAAACATCCCAAACGTCTTCTGACTGTAACAGCACTTACAGGTAATTGTAGATCATCTTTGAGCTGATGAATGGCTGAATCTTTGCCATTCTGACTATTCTTAGATCCGTTTTAACAGTAGTTGCTCCCTTTCTTCTGCGTTTTTTGGGTTTTTATTGCCATTTTAAAGCATTTGAGATCATTTGCATAATTTGCTCCACTCCTTTACATGTTCTCCCCTCTCCAATCAATTTTGTACTCATGTTGTTCCTTCAAACAATGTTTGGAACGGCCCATTTTACTTAGCAATTCAGAAGGAAATATATTTTATAAGAATGTGTGAAACATTTGCTTCCCTTCTTCCTTAATAAAGGACAATTAATGGTACCTGTTTTTTCACAGAATGAATGAATTCTCTAATTAAACCCCACACTGTTAATATTTTCAACACGCCCCTTTCAATAAATGAGTAAATTACTCAGAACAAGCAGTGTGCATTTCATGGCAGTTGGGTCTGTTGTTTGTCTATTACACTACTACATCTACAAGATGTTATACCACAAGATACAAACCACTCATTAGTCGAAAGAATCAGAAGGTGAGAAGTACAGAGATGAGCCACAGAAGTTCTGGAGCAAAGGTTGATGGATTGATGAGACGAAGATTAACCTCTACCAAAGTGATGACAAGCCGAAAGTGTGGAGAAAGAAGGGATCTGCCCATGATCCAAAACATACAGGCTCATCTGTGAAGCACGGTGGAGGAAGTTTCATGGCTTGGCCTTGCATGGCTGCTTCTGGAGTGGGCTCACTAATCTTTATTGATGATGTAACTTGAAATGGTAGCAGCAGGATGAATTCAGAAGTCCATAAAAACATTATGTCTGCCAATTTATTTATCCAACTTATGGAGAAATGCATCCGAACTAATTAGGAGGAACTGCAGCAAGACAATGACCCAAAACACACTGCCAACACAACAAGACAATGACCCAAAACACACAGCTAACACAACAAAGGAAAGTTGTCAGACTTTGGCCAAGTCAATTCTGAGACCTTAACCCAACTGAGCATGCATTTCACCTCCTGAAGAGGAGATTGAAGGAAAAAAAACCCCTAAACAAACAACAACTGAAAGAGGCTTTGATCCGGCTGGGCTGTTGCAGTGTGTGCACCTGGGCACACACACATAGGTTGGGCACATGGAACATGGAACACGGAATGTTTGTTCTTGCCTGGCGGAAGCCTGTTGCCTAGCAGCCAGGTTCTATATGCAAGTGTACTCAGAGCAGACTCTGCCTTGTAGGTGTGACATCACTGGCCAGGCCTTTCCCAGGAGGCCGAGGGGCAAGCAGGAGGAGGAACACTGAAGGAATCTGAAAGAGAGAGAGAAAGAGAGAGATATTTGAGATATTATTTTATTCCATCCTCTATAGCAGAGCTAATCTAGCACACACACTCATGCAGAAGCACAGACATGCTCACACACACACACATGCATGGTCTGTGCATTCACAAGGCTATGTTTGCTGAAGCAGGTGTTGAACGGGAACAGAAGGGAACATGCTCAGGGGCAATGCTGCCATAGGAAGTGTTTACTGTAGACAGTCTTTTGAGTCTTTGGATACGAATAAGTAAATTTGAGTAAAAATGAACAGACTAATTACGTATTGCTGGATAGGGGTACACTTTTCTGTACCTATAGGAATACACCCCAGCACCAATCATCTGTACCTTTATTCCTGAGAGAGCACTCAGTGACATCACTTTAGTGCCCATACCACTCTCCCAGGCTGTGGGACACGTGTGCGTCTCATTTAGAGGGGCAGCGGTCAGTGAGGGGGGATTATACCCTGCTCATTATTTCTGCCCGAACGAGACTGAGCCTGCAAAGCCAGGCGGAACTTGACAGACGAGTAAAAACAGAAAAACCTTGAAGATGCCAAACAATCCCTAACCCTAACCCTAACCTTCCCCACATGAAGATGCCACACAATCCCCAACCCTAACCCTAACCCTAACCTTCCCCACATGAAGATGCCACACAATCTCTAACCCTAACCCTAACCCTAACCTTCCGCACATGAAGATGCCAAACAATCCCCAACCCTAACCCTAACCCTAACCTTCCCCACATGAAGATGCCACACAATCTCTAACCCTAACCCTAACCCTAACCTTCCGCACATGAAGATGCCAAACAATCCCCAACCCTAACCCTAACCCTAACCTTCCCCACATGAAGATGCCACACAATCTCTAACCCTAACCCTAACCCTAAACTTCCGCACATGAAGATGCCAAACAATCCCCAACCCTAACCCTAACCCTAACCTTCCCCACATGAAGATGCCACACAATCTCTAACCCTAACCCTAACCCTAACCTTCCGCACATGAAGATGCCAAACAATCCCCAACCCTAACCCTAACCCTAACCTTCCCCACATGAAGATACCACACAATCGCTAACCCTAACCATACCCTTCCCCACATGAAGATTTTATTTTATTTTTTAATTTTTTTTATTTGACCTTTATTTATACAGGGAAGTCCCTTGAGAGCAAGCTCTCATTTTCAAGGGTGCCCTGTTTACAAAAAACATATATAAAAGATACAGGTTGCAACAGACAAGATAAGAGCAGACAAAAAACAAGTTATAAAAAACTGATAATAAGTGATAAGACACTAAAAATCTGGTAAAACACGAGCAGTTCTCAGTCATGGTACCCATGAGGAGCACTCTAAAAGAGTCTAGAGAAACAAATTGATCCAATTTTAGAGTGTCCTGGAGCCTATTCCACTTGTCCGGAGCATATATTCCGTCCTCACGCGCGGAATGAGCAATCTGATGTGTGACTGCGAGCGTGTTCAGCAACTCATAGAGTTGTGAATGAGGAGCGAGGATAAATACAATGGAAGTTTACCAATTAGAGCTTTATAGATGAATAGAAGCGAATGTAGCTCTCTTCGTGCAGTTAGGGACGACCAACCCAATGTTTCGTACAAAACACATCGGTGAGTAAGAAAACCATCACCCGTTACGAAGCGCAGGGCACTATGATACACAGCATCAAGCAGCTTCAAAATGGCAGGAGAAGCATGCATATACACAATATCACCATAATCAAAAACAGACATAATTTGGGACTGAACAATGGATTTCCTGGTTTGAAGAGAAAAACAGGATTTATTCCTGTAAAGAAAGCCAATTTTAACCCTCAGCTTCTTTATGAGATGTTCAATATGTGTGCGAAAAGACAGCTTGGTATCCAGCCAAATACCCAGATATTTAAATGAGTCAACACAATCAATTAGTTCTCCCTGCAGAGAGTGAAGAGAAAGGCTATTGTTAACAATTGACGATCGAGAGAAAAACATCCATTTAGTTTTGTTTGAGTTTAAGACTAATTTGAGATCAAGCAGAGATCGTTGGAATGTGTCGAAGGCTGACTGCAGGCTTGCAGCTGCCTGAGCTGGGGTGGGACCAAAGCAGTAAATTATTGTATCGTCCGCATAATAATGAACATTAGTGTGTACAGAAGGGAAAAGAATATTATTTATATAAAGAGTGAATAAAATTGGACCAGTAATGGACCCTTGTGGGACACCCTTAACAACAGATAAAGAGCTGGATCTAAGATTGCCAGCAACAACTGACTGCTTTCTCCCAGACAAGTAGTTAGAGAACCAACTAAGAGAAAGGTCATCCAGGCCAATGGAAGCTAACATACTTAACAAAATACCATGATCAACAGTGTCGAAGGCCTTAGAGAGGTCGACAAAGAGGGCAGCACAATGTTGCCGATTATCAAGACCATTCACAATATCATTAATGACGAGGGAAGTGGCAGTAACAGTGCTATGACCGGGTCTGAATCCTGATTGGTGTGAGTGTAGGATATTGTATGCGTCTAAAAAAGCCCGCAGCTGTTCAATTGCCAGGGTTTCTAAAACCTTAGCTAGGCAGCACAGTCTAGAGATGGGACGATAATTGTTTAGGTCACTGGTGTCACCCCCTTTAAACAGGGGCACAACCTGTGCGGACTTCCAGACCGTTGGGATTTCACCAGAGATAAAAGTTAGGTTAAAAATGTGAGCAAGCGGGGAGGCGACCAGGTGAGCACTGAGACGCAAAAGATAAGGGGCTATGTCATCCTCACCCTTAGACTTTTTAATATTCAGATGGGAGAGTGCCATGAAAACTTCATAGTCACTAACCGGTCTAATGACGGGTCATGGACGTGTCCCGGCGAGACCGTATTGGCTGATAGCCTATCAAATAGAAGGCCAGAAGCTACAAAATGTTGGTTAAATGCGTCGCACATTTTTGATTTGTCTGAAATTACATTATTCTCATAAGGGGGTTTATCCAGATGTGGGGAAGATGGAACTTGTGGAGGTTTGGGATGAGTTTGTTCATTCGCACGCACACACACACACATACACACACACCCTACACACACTCAATACGATGAAATCCTCCACCTGTGCCCTGGACCCCGTTCCCACCGCTCTGGTTAAATCAAGCATTTGTGCCATAAGTCCCCTGATCACCAAAACCATAAACCTTTCCCTCCAGTCTGGCCACGTTCCCTCTGTTCTAAAAACTGCCATCATTACACCCCTCCTCAAAAAACCCACCTTGGACTCGGCAGTCCTTGCCAATTACAGACCCATCTCCAACCTCCCTTTCCTTTCCAAGGTCCTGGAAAAAGTGGTAGCTGCACAGCTCCAGGACCATCTCCAACTCAATAACATTGCAGAAAAGTTCCAGTCTGGCTTCCGCACCGCCCATAGCACTGAAACAGCACTAGTCAGGGTCACTAATGACCTGTTGATGGCGGCTGATGCTGGCTCCCCTTCACTCCTCATCCTGCTTGACCTAACCACAGCATTTGACGCCATTGACCATCACATCCTCCTTAACCGTCTACACTCCATCGGCCTCTCTGACTTTGCTCTGAATTGGTTTGAATCATACCTCTCCGACAGAACCGAGTACGTCTCTTTGGGAGGGAAAAAATCCCGGACCCATCCTGTCACCTGTGGCGTCCCCCAAGGATCCGTCCTCGGCCCCGTCCTCTTCACCCTCTACTTGCTCCCCCTCGGCCGTGTCATCAGCCAGTATGGAATTTCCTTCCATTGCTACGCTGATGACACACAACTGTACCTTAAGACTGACTCACCCCCCTCTGCAGCTCCACCGTCACCATCTCCATCATCCACACTCACTACCTGCCTGGAGGAGATAAAGGCGTGGATGAAATCAAACTTCCTACAACTCAACAGCTCCAAAACCGGCACCCCCGACCAGGTTCATTCATCCTCCATTACCAGCATCTCTTTCTCCGGTCAAGTCCTTCCCCTCTCATCCATAGTCACCAACCTGGGTGTGAAAATTGACCCTCACCTAAACTTTGAGGCCCACATTAAACACCTGTGCAAAACCTCCTTTTTCCACCTCAGGAACATTGCCAAACTCCGTCCCACACTCACCCTCCCAGATGCAGAAAAACTTGTCCATGCCTTTGTCTCCTCCAGGCTCGATTACTGTAACGCACTTCTCATCGGGATCTCTAGCAAGAGCCTCCTGAGGCTCCAATATATCCAGAACAGCGCTGCTAGGATCCTGATGAGAGTGCGTAAGTACGACCACATCACACCGATCCTCCACTCACTTCACTGGCTCCCCATCACCTCCCGGACTGAATACAAAATATCCCTTCTGACCCATCAGTGCATCTATGGAAATGCCCCACCCTATCTCAAAGAACTCCTCACCCCAGAACCCTCCACCCGAAATCTTCGCTCTGCCAACACCAACCGCCTCCGTCCCCACAAGACCAAGCTCTGCACCATGGGCGACCAAGCCTTCTGCTCAGCTGCTCCCCGCCTGTGGAATGCCCTCCCTGACTACCTGAGAGCACCACAGACCACTGATGCTTTTAAAAGAGGGCTAAAAACCTACCTCTTTAACAAAGCTTTTTCTTAGTTTTTACATTTTATACATGCCATTGGGTGTTTTATCCCTGTTTTTACCCTGTAGCACTTTGAGATTTGGTCTCCAAATGTAAAGTGCACTACAAATAAAATGCATTATTATTATTATTATTATTATTACTCAGTCACACAGTTACACACCCACACACACACACACACACATTCACTCACACACACACTCACTCACACTGAGCTGAGTGCTGGGATACAGGCATGCTGACTGTGACATCACAATGCAGGTGTACAGAGTGTGACATCACAATGCAGGTGTACAGAGTGTGACATCACAATGCAGGTGTACTGAGTGTGACATCACAATGCAGGTATATCGAGTGTGACGTCACAATGCAGGTATATCGAGTGTGACGTCACAATGCAGATATAATGAGTGTGACATCACAGTGCAGGTGTACAGAGTGTGACATCACAATGCAGGTGTACAGAGTGTGACATCACAATGCAGGTGTACAGAGTGTGACATCACAATGCAGGTATACCAAGTGTGACATCACAATGTAGGTGTACAGAGTGTGACATCACAATGCAGGTGTATCGAGTGTGACAGCACAATGCAGGTGTACCGAGTGTGACATCACAAGCATGGACAGTTTTGACAGCATTCCGCCAGAATTTCCACCAGCATTCCGACTCTGCACCTGCTAATCGATATGAATATGAAGCCACACCACCAATTTCATTTATTTATTTCTTATGAATTAACCTGTATTTACACAGGGTACATTTTTAAGAATTGTACAGTATGTTTTGTTCCTGAGTGCAGTGAAGTCGACCCGACAGGCCTGGAGCTCCTAAAGGGGAGGAGCAATAACGGCAGGAAGTGTGGAAGGAACACAAACACCCCGAGGCAACATCACGGAATGCTGCTAAACCTGCCAGCACACACATACACACACACACACACACATACACACACACACTCACACACACTCACACACACACACTCACACACACACACACACACACACACTCACACACTCACACACACTCACACACACACACTCACACACACTCACACACACACATGCACACACACTCACACACACACACTCACACACTCACACACACTCACACACACACACTCACACACACTCACACACACACATGCACACACACTCACACACACACACTCACACGCACACACACTATACACACACACACACACACACACATGCACAAACACTCACACACACACACACTCACACGCACACACACTCACTCACACACACACACACTCACACACAACCTGGTTTGCTGCTCTCTTGTGAGGACAGGGTGCCCCTCGTTCCTCCAGCTCACCTCACTTGCCCCCCACATGCACACCTGTCCCCAAATAACCCCACTGTGGTGTGACACACTGTGGTGTGGTGTGGTGTGGTGTGGTGTGACCCCACCCATCACACTGTGACACACACACACCATGAGTACAACCATAACTATAACCACAACTACAACCATAACTACAACCACAACTACAACCATAACTACAACCATAACTATAAATATGTCATTTTAAATATCTGGTGGAGTACACAGACATCATAACTATAATGACAACGAAAGTGATAAACGATATCGTTGGGATAACTTTCATAAATAACTTTCAGATATTACTTGTGTATTTAATTGATGCAGTGAATAATTAATTGAATAATGTGTCAAAACTGGCAATTCAATTTCTTTCATCGAAAGCTGAAAAAATTAGGGGAAAAAGGTTAGATTTCAGAAATAGGAAGAATGTTCTCTTTTCAGCTGGGCTCTCCAGGGAACAAAACCCTAACGGCATTGTTACTGAGAGACTAGCCAAACTAGCCGAACTAGCCAATCATTCAGCAATACATTTGAAGGTAGGATATGTACAGGTTATGTAACGTCAGTACGGTGGGAGCAGGTTTTAACGTCAGTACTGTAGGAGCAGGTTTTAACCTCAGTACAGTGGGAGCAGGTTTTAACCTCAGTACAGTGGGAGCAGGTTTTAACCTCAGTACAGTGGGAGCAGGTTTTAACCTCAGTACTGTGGGAGCAGGTTTTAACCTCAGTACTGTGGGAGCAGGTTTTAACCTCAGTACTGTGGGAGCAGGTTTTAACCTCAGTACTGTGGGAGCAGGTTTTAACGTCAGTACTGTGGGAGCAGGTTTTAACCTCAGTACTGTGGGAGCAGGTTTTAACCTCAGTACAGTGGGAGCAGGTTTTAACCTCAGTACAGTGGGAGCAGGTTTTAACCTCAGTACAGTGGGAGCAGGTTTTAACCTCAGTACAGTGGGAGCAGGTTTTAACCTCAGTACTGTGGGAGCAGGTTTTTAAAGGCAGTTTCAATGTGCGATACATTTGAAAGATTCTTATGGTATGTGGCAAACACGAGAGAGCATTAATATGACCAAACAAAAATACAGCAAACAGAAAGCGACTCGCCCTGGGTGCAGGTAAGAGAATGAAGCAGATGTGAAAGGGATTGTTAGCAGAAGAGAGTGCTCTGTAACCTTCCTGATCTCTACACTGATGAAGAACAGGACAGACGAAGTGTAATAATAATAATAATAATAATAATAATAATAATAATAGTAATAATAATAACACTTCATGAGTGTGTGCTTAGAATATCCACTCTGTTGGTCTAACCTCAGCTATATCAGCCTAAAGGATGAAGGTAGTTCCCCAGTTGAGATTAAGGTCAGCAAGAAGGTCAGTCATCTCTCCATAAAATCTCACAATGAGAGCCCTATAAGAACCCAATAGAACCCAAAAAGAACCCAATCTGTAAAGCCCACATGGGGTTACAGGGCTGTGAGCAGCGTGAGCATTATCCTGAAACTCATTCACATGTCCTGAAGGAAACTGACTATCATAAAATCCCAAAGTGACAGAGTAAGAGAGGAAAGGAAGAGAGAAAGAGAGAAACGGAAAAAAGAGTGAGCACTCTGTACAGTGATTATATATATATAATATATAATATATAATATATAATATATACATAAGTGCCCCGGAGTGCCGAACACATTTAATCAGGAAAGCAAGGCAAGCGCACTGGGTACCTAACCCCCCCTCCCGCAAGGAAAAACCCCAGGAGCTCTGCAACATGAAGCCCCACTGCTCGATATCAACAGGAAACATCTTTACCAACACAGGAAGCGCTGATTTCTGATTGGCCAGGTGTGACTCAGAGTGGACACTCGTCTGGGCCAATGGGAAGCCTGATATTTTAAGCGCTGGTATAAAAGGGGAATGGTGGACAGAAGAGCTCTTAGACACAGCCGACGCAGTGATACACCAACGTGAGAAATATACAGCAGTGTGCTAATGGGAGAAATACACACAGAAACAGGGCGGCCTGTAGCCTAGTGGTTAAGGTAAATGACTGGGAGACGCAAGGTCGGTGGTTCCCGGTGTAGCCACAATAAGATCCACAATAAGATCCACACAGCCGTTGGGCCCTTGAGCAAGGCCCTTAAGCCTGCATTGCTCCAGGGGAGGATTGTCTCCTGCTTAGTCTAATCAACTGTATGTCGCTCTGGATAAGCGCGTCTGTCAAATGCCAATAATGTAATGTAATGTAACATGGTGACGTAACACAGCAATGTGCTAACATAACAGACTCACAGAAACATGGTGATGAAACACACTCGCGCTACCGGAAAATACACACAGCAACTTGCTAACAAAAGATGCACGCAGGCACATGCTAACTAAAGATAGATACAGCAACGTGCCAACTAAAGATAGATACAGCAAGGTGCTAACTAAAATTAAATACAGCAACGTGCTAACTAAAGATCAATACAGCAACGAGCTAACTAAAGATAAATACAGCAACGTGCTAACTAAAGATAAATACAGCAATGTGCTAACTAAAGATAAATACAGCAACGTGCTAACTAAAGATAAATACAGCAACGTGCTAACTAAAGATCAATACAGCAACGAGCTAACTAAAGATAAATACAGCAACGTGCTAACTAAAGATAAATACAGCAATGTGCTAACTAAAGATAAATACAGCAACGTGCTAACTAAAGATAAATACAGCAACGTGCTAACTAAAGATAAATACAGCAATGTGCTAACTAAAGATAAATACAGCAACGTGCTAACTAAAAACACACTGCTACTTGCCAATGTCACTCCCACCCACCCAGTGTTTGGAGGAGATTTGCTGTCAATTCAGCGTAATGGTCAATGTGGGAAAGCCCTTGTCTCTGACACAAAAACTAGGACAGTAGTGTTGTGTTTGGAGGTATGTGTGTACTATGTGGTGTACTCAGTGGGTATAGGACAGTAATGGTGTTGTGTTTGGAGGTGTGTGTGTACTATGTGGTGTACTCAGTGGGTATAGGACAGTAATGGTGTTGTGTTTGGAGGTGTGTGTGTACTATGTGGTGTACTCAGTGGGTATAGGACAGTAATGGTGTTGTGTTTGGAGGTGTGTGTAATTATATAACACGTCAGGTTTGCTGTAATGTAATGAAATCCGGTAAGGGAACTGATCAGTCATGCCTGGGCAGGACGGAACAGATGTTTTGAATGCCTTTATAAATGCGAATGGAATCACCTGCCACTCGCCCTGCTCATGCAGAGAGGAGGACTGGGTGCAGGCTCTGGGGCTCTGCCAGACAGTGTGCGAGCCAGGTACCCTCAGGGCGCGTGACAAGCCATTCTGTGCCTCTCTGGCCTGAACCCCTGAGCCGTAAATCACAGGAGGGGGGGCGAGGGGCAGGGCTTTCAGGTGAGGTGATTTCACCCTGAACCAATTCCTCTGCAGGGAACGCAATCTGAACACAGAGAATTCACTCTCCAAAATCAGGGAAAGCAATCTGAACACAGAATTCACTCTCCAAATCAGGGAATGCAATCTGAACACAGAGAATTCACTCACCAAAATCAGGGAACATGATCTGAACACATAATTCACTCTCCAAAATCAGGGACTGCGATCTGAACACATCGAATTCACTCATCAAAATCAGCGTGTGTATGTCTGTATGTGTCTGTGTGCGTATGTGTGTGTGTGTGTGTGCGTGTATGTGTGCGTGTGTGTGTGTGTGTGTGTGTGTGTATGTGTGTGTGTGTGTCTGTGTGCGTATGTGTGCGTATGTGTGTGTATGTGCGTGTGTATGTGTATGTGTCTGTGTGCGTATGTGTGTGTATGTGCGTGTGTGTGTGCGTGTGTATGTGTGTGTGTGTGTGCGTGTGTGTGTATGTGTGTGTGTGTGTGTGTGTGAGTGTGTGTGTGTGTGTGAGTGTGTGCGTGCGTGTGCGTGTGTGTGTGTGTGTGTGTGTATGTGTGTGTGTGTGTGTCTGTGTGCGTATGTGTGCGTATGTGTGTGTATGTGCGTGTGTATGTGTATGTGTGTGCGTGTGTATGTGTGTGTGTGTGTGTGTGTGTGTGTGTATGTGTGTATGTGTGTGTGTGTGTGTGTGTGTATGTGTGTGTGTGTGTGTGGGGGAGGGGTTATCAGGGTTTGAATGCCGCTGTGAGTGAGAAGGAAGTGGAGTCAAACACACTTCCTGTGTGGAGAGGAAGTGCTGTAATACGCAGAGGCATGTGTGAATAAAAATAACCCCACTATATAAGACAGAGCCTGAATCCCCCACACACACACACGTACACACTTTCTCTCACACACTCACACTCTCACTCACACTCTCACACACTCACTCACTCACTCATTCACACTCACTCACACACTCACTCACTCACTCACACTCACTCACTCACTTACACACTCTCACACACTCACTCACTCACACACTCTCACACACTCACTCACTCACTCATTCACACACACTCACACACTCATTCATTCACTCACTCACTCTCACACACTCACTCACTCACTCACACACACTCTAACACACTCACTCACACACTCACACACACTCTAACACACTCACTCACACTCACACTCACTCTCACTCACTCACTCACTCACTCACATGCTCACTCACACACTAACACACTCACACACACACTGTTCACTCACTCACTCTCTCACACTGCTGCTCATACTCTCTCTCTCTCTCTCTCTCTCTCTCTCTCTCTCTCTCTCTCTCTGCTGATCACACACTCATTCTAGTTGTCAGTTTAAATACTATCGTCTAAATGTGTAAATTGAACGTAGTTAACGTTACAGAAATGTCTGAACAGTTGTAGTAAATTTAAAATGCACAGCCGCGTTAAATTGCAACTCAACGTGAAATAGCGGCATTAATAGCCTACTGTGGCTGTCAACACACAATAGTGATATGGGTCGCTTACAAAGTGTTGTCGTGTTGTAGCGCGTGTTGTAGCGCCGAACAATGACTGCGTTCATTCTGCCCGTCTTCGTCGATACGTTATGTTTGGGGTTCCGGACCAGATCAGCGCCTATAACCCCACCAGGACGCATTCAGAAATCACCGTGAAAATGTAAAACAGATTTTTTAAAGTAACATTATGCTACTTTAAATTCAAATAAGTCGGCGTATTTTTTTTGGCACCCAACCAAAATGCAACTTGGTTGGAAATATTGCTCTGAAATTACTAATACACCGTTTGTTCGCGCAAAAGCGCTATTTTGGTTGGAATCGTGAAATGTGTTTTCTGGAATTTATTCCAGGAACCTTTCAAATATGGGCGATTAATGCGATTTCTGTTAATACAACCACATTTATTATTTTAAAAAATATCATGAATTCAAAATGAATTTGCTTAAAGGCATTGTGACCTAAAATGCCAATGTTGTAGACTTGCCTAGTCATATAATTATTCGTTGTACAATATTTCGTTTTCCTTGATAAAACAGAAATGATCCTAACGCACTCCACATACTATGCTTTGCGTATTTCATTCAATACATTACTTATTCTTTTCAAAGTATTTTAATGTGGTAACATTGGAGTCCTCCGGCAACAGTGTGCTTGGGGGTTGGGTTTAACGCGTCATCTGTTCTGCGTTAAACTCGTTTAGCTGCAGACCGCGGGCGGTCCGAAGGAAAGCAGCGCGCGCCTGAGTGCAAGAACTGGAGAGTCGCGAGCAGCAGCTTTATATAGCACGGCTACATTTAGGGTCGAGTGGTGCGCTACGTCCATCCTGAACGCGTTTCCTCCGCCTCGACAACTGGTCCAGCGTTTTCGCTGCAATATTTATAAGAGAGGAGCTCCTACCAATGACACTTGCATATAACTCTGAAACGCTGCTTCGACAGAAAACTTTCAGGTTTACAAATGTGGAGGATGGAGTAAGGTGGACCCAGCGCATACATGCAAATATTTACACGGACACAGAAGGTTTCTCGTAGCTATTTAAATATCCCTCCCCCTCCGCTTCAGCAACGTGTGGATATGACCTCAAGCGAGACCACTCTACCCTCGATTTCTACATTTACATTTGGGAACCAAAAGGAGAAATTCTGGGAAAATGTAAGTATAATTTCAAATAACGATTCGCATATAATTTTGCTGAATGAAAGGATGTGTTTTGTTTCATTGCTATTTAGTTTCTGTCGGTGGGTTAACACTATCCTGCTATTATCAATTTAAAAAAAAAACTTTATTTGTTTAGCATACAGTACAAAGTGCTGTATAGCAGTAAAAACAAAAAGCATAAAAATCACACAATGCCGCAGAATTGCCTTGATTGTGTGCGCTAGTTTGGTAGAGCTCTGTGGAGTATAGGTGCCGTTTGTGTGCGCTAGTTAGGCACAGCTCTGTGGAGTATAGGTGCAGTTTGTGTGCGCTAGTTAGGCACAGCTCTGTGGAGTATAGGTGCAGTTTGTATGCGCTAGTTAGGCACAGCTCTGTGGAGTATAGGTGCAGTTTGTATGCGCTAGTTAGGCACAGCTCTGTGGAGTATAGGTGCAGTTTGTGTGCACTAGTTAGGCACAGCTCTGTGGAGTATAGGTGCAGTTTGTATGCACTAGTTAGGCACAGCTCTGTGGAGTATAGGTGCAGTTTGTATGCGCTAGTTAGGCACAGCTCTGTGGAGTATAGGTGCAGTTTGTATGCGCTAGTTAGGCACAGCTCTGTGGAGTATAGGTGCAGTTTGTATGCGCTAGTTAGGCACAGCTCTGTGGAGTATAGGTGCAGTTTGTATGCGCTAGTTAGGCACAGCTCTGTGGACAGGTGCAGTTTGTATGCGCTAGTTAGGCACAGCTCTGTGGACAGGTGCAGTTTGTATGCGCTGCAGGTGCAGGTGCAGTGACATGGTTTCTCGCCTCCCTGCCGGTCCTGGCGGTGCAGAGGTACCAGCCCGCGGGTGAAGGCGTGCGGGAAGACATGGACCTCAGCAGCTACCTGGACCTGGAGCTCATTCTGGCCGACACGGCGAGCTGGGCCTGTGCCCCCGACCGGCTGCCCACCGGCAGCCCTCCGGAGGGGGAGGGGGGAGCCCACAGCTCCGTCCAGGGGACGCTGGTCCTGGGGCCGGCCGGGTCCCCGGGAGGACGGGGCTTTGTGGAGGACGGTGTGAAGCTGGAGAGCCCGGGGGACTGTGGGTACGCAGCAGTTTCCCCACACACCCCCCCCGTCAGCCCCCAGGAGCTCTACCACGCGCGTCACAGCCACAGCCACAGCCACAACAGCAGCCACAGCCACAACACGCAGCGCTACGGTGGATACCAGGCCCTCCTGGCGAGCCCGGCGCTATCCCAGAGGGCCGTGCTCACGCCCCCCTCCTCGCCGCTCCGCCCGCTGGACCCCCCGCAGAAGAGAGGCCGTCGCCCGTGGAAACGCATGGCCGTACACACCTGCACCTACACCGGCTGCACCAAAACCTACACCAAGAGCTCGCACCTGAAGGCCCACCACCGAACACACACAGGTGAGAACACACACACACACGTGAGAACACAGCAGTGGTGTCATTATGTTCCTGAGCTAAACCTTGGTGTTCCCGACGTTCCAGGAGAGAAGCCATACTGCTGCAGCTGGGAGGGGTGTGGCTGGAGGTTTGCCCGCTCTGACGAGCTGACGCGGCACTTCCGCAAACACACGGGCCAGCGGCCCTTCCAGTGCCACCTGTGTGAACGAGCCTTCTCCCGGTCCGACCACCTGGCCCTGCACATGAAGCGGCACGTGTGACGTGTGTGTGTGACGTGTGTGTGTGTGTGTGTGTGTGTGTGTGTGTGCGTGTGTGTCTGTGTGTGTGAGTGTGTGTCTGTGTGTGTGACGTGTGTGTGTCTGTGTGTGTCTGTGTGTGTGACGTGTGTGTGTGTGTGTGTGTGTGTGTGTGTGTGTGTGTGTGTGTGTGTGTGCGTGTGTGTGTGTGTCTGTGTGTGTCTGTGTGTGTGTGTGTGTGTGTCTGTGTGTGTGACGTGTGTGTGTCTGTGTGTGTGTGTCTGTGTGTGTGTGTGTGTGTGTGTGTGTGTGTGTGTCTGTGTGTGTGTGTGTGTGTGTCTGTGTGTGTCTGTGTGTGTGTGTGTGTGTGTGTGTGTGTGTGTGTGTGTGTGTGTGCGTGTGTGTGTGTGTGTCTGTGTGTGTCTGTGTGTGTGTCTGTGTGTGTGACGTGTGTGTGTCTGTGTGTGTGTGTCTGTGTGTGTGTGTGTGTGTGTGTGTGTGTGTGTCTGTGTGTGTGACGTGTGTGTGTGTGTGTGTGTGTGCGTGTGACGTGTGTGTGTGTGTGTCTGTGTGTGTGACGTGTGTGTGTGTGTGTCTGTGTGTGTCTGTGTGTGTGACGTGTGTGCGTGTGACGTGTGTGTGTGTGTGTCTGTGTGTGTCTGTGTGTGTGACGTGTGTGTGTCTGTGTGTGTGTGTGTGTGTGCGTGTGTGTCTGTGTGTGTGACGTGTGTGTGTCTGTGTGTGTGTGTGTGTGTGTGCGTGTGACGTGTGTGTGTGTGTCTGTGTGTGTGACGTGTGTGTGTGTGTGTGTGTGTGTGTGTGTCTGTGTGTGTGACGTGTGTGTGTGTGTGTGTGTGTGTGTGTGTGTGTGTGTGTCTGTGTGTGTGACGTGTGTGTGTGTGTGTCTGTGTGTGTCTGTGTGTGTGACGTGTGTGCGTGTGACGTGTGTGTGTGTGTGTCTGTGTGTGTCTGTGTGTGTGACGTGTGTGTGTCTGTGTGTGTGTGTGTGTGTGTGTGCGTGTGTGTCTGTGTGTGTGACGTGTGTGTGTCTGTGTGTGTGACGTGTGTGACGTCTGTGTGTGTGTGTGTGTGCGTGTGACGTGTGTGTGTCTGTGTGTGTCTGTGTGTGTGACGTGTGTGTGACGTGTGTGTGTCTGTGTGTGTGTGTGTGCGTGTGACGTGTGTGTCTGTGTGTGTGACGTGTGTGTGTCTGTGTGTGTGTGTGTGTGTGCGTGTGACGTGTGTGTCTGTGTGTGTGACGAGTGTGTGTCTGTGCGTGTGTGTGTCTGTGTGTGTGACGTGTGTGTCTGTGTGACGCGCACGTGTGTGACGTCTGTGTGTGTGACGCGCGTGTGAGTGTGTGACGTGTGTGTGTGTGTGTGTGTGTGTGTGACGTGTATGTGTCTGTGTGTGTGTGCGTGTGTGTGTCTGTGTGAGTCAATCAGAGGAAACACGCTTTGACTACTCAAATTTACAGACATATATTACAGACATATATAAATATATATATTTTTAAATAATGTAGCTGGTACTACTTTGGTATAGAAAATAATGTTTTGTAAAGCCTGTTTTTAGAAGCCTAAACACGGCCCACTTACCCTTCAGGGGCAGC